>NC_090798.1:8140000-8440000 GCF_040054535.1 Antennarius striatus | reverse complement strand
ACGTCTCCAAGACCAAGGAGATGGTGCTGGATTTCCGGTGGGCACCTCACTCTCCACAACCAGTGATCATCGAGGGCAGTGAGGTGGAGGTAGTAGGAAACCATAAGTACCTGGGACTGCAGCTAGACAGCAGACTGGACTGGTCACTCAACTCGGACTGTGTGTACAAGAAGGGGCAGAGCAGGATGTACTTCCTGAGGATGCTGAGCTCCTTCTCATGTTCTATCAGTCCGTAGTCTCCAGTGTGCTGTCATACGCCATTGTGTGTTGGGGTGGGGGGGCCAGGAAAAGAGATACAGGTAGTCGTCGACTTACGACCTATGCAACTTACGACCGATCGACTTTACGACCACAATGTCCGGGTAACGCGGGCATTCCCTCCAGCCACAGTACTCCCGCTCTGAGGCTCCCGCGCTCTCTTCAGTCCCCACGGCGCACACACGCTGTTCAGTCACACTGAGATCAATAGCCCAGCCCACTACTGATGGGCTGGGCTGCTTAGGAGGCTGTGACGGAGAAATGTATGAATGGCGTATGGAAAAACTGTCAAGCGTTACGTGAACTCTTCTGCTGTATTTGAAAGTGACGAAGAACTTGATCAGATTCGGGAGAAAATAGTGAAACTGGCAAAAAACCTCTCCTTGGAGAACTCACGAATGATTGTGCTGTATGAAGAACTGATCGCGCTGGAAAAAGAAAGAGTGGAAGAAGAAGAGAGAAGAGAAGCAGAGAAAGAAGAGGAGGAAACAGAAAAAATGTTCACCACCAGAAGGCTTGTCAGAAGGCTTTTCCCTGTTAAATAAACTCCGTGCACACTTTGAAGAAATGCACATAGAACATAGAAACATTTGCAAGGATTGAACGGATGGCAAACAACGCTTTCCGTCCATATCGTGAAATTTATGAGGAGAAAAAGACACAAACAATTCAGACAAAGCTCACAATGATTATGAAAAGATCGTCTCCCGCTCCCACCAACCCACACGCTGCCCCAGCTGACGATCCGGACGACCCCCAGCCAAGAACCAGCGCTGCTGGTTTGAATTTTTACGTAAGAGTCAATTTACGACCAAGTCGAGTTACGACCGATCTGTCGGTCCCAATTGCGGTCGTAAGTCGACGACTACCTGTATGGACCGTCTTAACAGACTCATCCACAGAGCGGGCTCAGTGGTTGGTCTGAGTCTGGACTCTGTGGATACGCTTCTGGAGAGCAGGACCATGTCTAAAGTCAAGGCCATCATGAACACCAGCCACCCCCTACACACCACCTTCTCCCAGCAGAGAAGCACCTTCAGCGACAGACTGCTGTCACACAGCGCCTCCACAGAGGCTGAGGTCCTCCTTCGTGCCCTGTGTCATCAGGTGGTACAATGACTCTCTCAGGAGGAGCGGGGGGGGAGGTGGCGAGGTTAGCACGCAGTTGAATAGATTTAACTTAATTTTATACTGTTTACATTTTAACTTTATACTGTTCATATTTTAATTTTGTACTATTTATATTTTAGTTATAGTTTAGTATATGTCCTGTTCATGCTGCATGTCTCTGTTAGTGTAGTGTATGTCTTGTGGTATGTCCTGTAATGTCAGTGTTTCTTTTTCTCCTGGTGTTCAATCCAGTATTTATTCGTGATGTAATGCCTGAGCAGTGGATATGTACAATTTCCTCCGGGATTAATAAAGTATCTATCTATCTATCATATAAAGTTATGTTCATTTTATGGAAGTTTGTATATTCTCTTTAATATTCTAAAAACCAATAAACCATGTATTACTTTAAAACATTTCTTGGTTCCATTTATAAAAGAAAACAATTAATTGAAAAGCCGTACAGTCAGCAAAGAATCTGCCATTCCTCTTCTGAGGGCACAGATTGTGTTTTTGTGTGTGACGGTGTGATTCCTCCCACCTGTATCAAAGATGAAGGTGTCACTGAGAGCGTTGTTTCCGTTGTAACCTCCGTGGATCAGGAACTTGGTGTTTGAGAGAACGACGCTGCTGTGCCAGCTGGAGAAACACGTCGGAAAACAACAGAAAAAAAATCAAAATACCAAAGTAAAAATTACAGTTAATGAGGTCTAAAATCGAGAACCGTGTTGAAATAACAGTTTAAAATTGGTTACATTTTGATAAAATTTCATCATTCTACCAAGGTTTAATATCTACTTTTGTAATTTGTTTCATCTTTAGTTTGTCTACCTTCGAGGAGACGGCGCTTTCCCAGTCGTTTTCACTTCAGAAAACTCCATCAGACCTATGAAGCACAATATTTTAATAGTTTAATAGCTCAATTCAGATAAATATGCTTCCTGTGTGTGTTTGAAAATGAATAGAGACAAAAGCCCCTGATGTGTGGCTCACCAAGGTCCAACATGCACATGTCGTTGTAACAGATGGGTGTGTCCCACCCACCAAACACATAGATCTTCCTCTCCTGCATCACACATGCAGAGTGACTGCAAGAAAAAGTGAAGAGGATCAGACCAGGAGACATTTAGTCGATTAAGTGTGTGTGAAAAAAGAACCGCTGTTTGGCTCAAACCATCTCACCCTGAGCGTGGGGAAGGTACTTTGCCTGTTACAATAGGCTGGTACCAGATGGAGAGGTGAGGGTCGAAGATGTACAGTGAGTCACTGCAGCCGTCCGGTTCTGGGTTTGGACGAGGAAACACTCCTCCAAGAACGAACAGCTCGCCCCGGAACATGCTGCAGCTGTGGTAGGACAGAGGAGGAACCTTCCCCTGAGCCTGGAGGAGACAAGACAGGATGTGAAGAACGTCGACGAGCAACAGCAGCGGAGGTTAAAAAATAAAAAAAGCTGAATGCACACCTCCACCATTGTCCACTTCCAGCTCTGGGTGTCCAGGATGTGGACGTCATTGAACCACTTGTTGTTCTTGGAGCCTCCAAACACGTAAATCCTTCTGGAGTCGGGATCGTAAACGGCCGTGTGGCCGATCCTCGCCTCTGGCGTCGGACCTTCGGCCAGAGTCTCTGCTGCGACCCAGGACAAGTCCTCTGTTGGACCGGGAAAAGAAGAATCAATCAATCAATCAAGTTTTATTTATATAGCACTTAATCATGGCAACAGACATTTCAAAGCGCTTTAACAGACAGAGAAACCCAACTGAACCCTCCAGAGCAAGCATAAATGACAGTGGCGGGGAAAAACTCCCTCGATGAGGAAGAAACTCCAAGCAGGACCCAGACTCTTTTTGGCGGCCATCCGCCTTGACCGAATCAATCATGAAGTAGTTCAGGGTTAGGATCAGGGTAGGGATGGGCGAAACAAACCGCCGTCCACTCACCGGTGCAGAGCTTCCACATGGGATCTTTGCAGAAATGCATTCTGGATCCTTGCCCTCCGATCAGAATCGCTGTCTGAGCATCGATGGGACACAGAGTCTGACCCCAGCGACCTGATGGGCTGACCAATGGGGCTGCACAAAATGTTCACACCAGATGTTATGCTTCGTGGCTGGTTTAGCCATGAATACTTCAAGTTGCTTCAGAAACACAAACACATCATTCTGTGGCCTCAGGTCAACTGGTCAAAAATGACAACCAGGGCTAAAAACAAGCCAAACTCACCGGTTGGTGTGGGCGTTCCGCTTTGCCTACGCTTTGCCCTGGCTGCACTCTGAGGAGGCGTTCTTCCCATCATCCTCTGAGTTCCTCCTGTTTCATTAACTGTAGATTTGATGTAGGAAACGGAGTAAAAAGAAAAGATTTACCTCCCTGCACCGGGTCATGTGACCAGCATGCATGACACGTCATCTGACCTGTCCTCTTCATCTTTGATGAGCCTCCTCCTCCACTTAATAACTTCTGCCTCCCTTTGGTTGGACATCTCGCCGTTCTGGCCTCGCGCCCGCTGCCATTCGGACACACGTTCTCTTCTTCACATTTCTTTGTCATAAGATTCTCTTCACCATCTTCCTTTAACGTCGGCTCCCTCTTCCTCTTGCTGTTAAGCTCCCGGGTGGCAAGAAGAGGAACAGCATCCTGGAAGGTTAACAACAGTCGTTTAACATTTAGCAAGATGCAACGCTAATAAGCTGGAAGGTGATTCTAATGATCTTTTTCTTTTCCTTTCGGCTTTTCCCTTCAGGGATCGCCACAGTGAATCAGTTGCCTCCATCTAACCCTGTCTTCTGCATCCTCTTCTCTCACACCAACTACCTTCATGTCCTCTTTCACTACATCCATAAACCTCCTCTTTGGTCTTCCTCTAGGCCTCCTACCTGGCAGTTCAAAACTCAGCATCCTTCTACCAATATATTCACTGTCTCTCCTCTGGATATGTCCAATCCTCAGTCTGGCCTCTCTGACTTTATCTCCAAAACTTCTAACATGTGCTGTCCCTCTGATGTACTCATTCCTGATCCTATCCTTCCTGGTCAATCCTAAAGAGAACGTCAGCATCTTCCTCTCTGCTACCTCTAGCTCTGTCTCCCGTCTTTTCCTCAGTGACACGGTCTCTAGACCAGGGGTTATTAACCTTGTTGGAGGTACCGAACCCTGCCGGTTTCATATGCTCACTCACTAAACCCTTCTTTAGTAAAAAAAAAAAGGGCGATTCTAATGATAATAGTAGATAATAACCACAGATTACCTTTGGTGTGTATTCGTTCACGGCCAGTATGAGCTCTGGCTCTGACCAATCAGCTTTTACCTGAGGAAAGTAATGTCAACATCTATGAATTTTCATCTTACACCTGGCTGTTGATACATATATGGATTTATTTTGAAGATTTACCGGGTTTCCTTCTTCCAGAGAGACATTCAGTGTGACGCTCTTGGTCCACGTCTCTTCTTCCCACTGCTCCCATGACAGACACCTGAAGGACACAAGAAGTCGTCTTGAGTGAAAGCTGTCACCTCATTTTTGATCCTTTGTTGTAGGAATCAAAATTATTCACCCTCTATTGTTTATTAGAAGAATATTCAATTTAGTGGGTATATGCAACAGTCAAATGTAATTGGATCGGTGCAACACATTTTAGATGTGTTTTTCCTAAAGATAACACAAATTGCTTCTTTTGCATGTTCTAAATTATTAATCTGTTCACTGTGGTTTTTTAACCTGATAAGCACAATATTATTCCAGGATTGAATTATTTTTGCTTCCAACTGTATCCTATGTATTCAGATTGGATGCCAACTTGTTGTATGGGGTCAGCTTCCCGATAGTGATCGGCATCCGGTCAGCATCGTTGAGCTCCGCGTTGGCGCAGATCCGCTCGCCCCACGGCCCCGCACTGAACAGCACCACCTGTCGGACTTTTTGGGGAACTGCAACAGACACCCTCCGACCGCCTTCAGCGCTGACGTGAAAGAAGAAAACAAATAAGAAAATACTCAGAAAACATGGAGAGATTAGACGATTAAGCACTTAAAAATATGTATCAGACATCCTGTATAAAAACTAGTCTTCCGTGGAGGTACCGAAGTCGATTCATGACAGACTGGTGGCTTACAAAACACGTTCTCTCGGAACGTTTGAGTTGTGTTTGTGAGACGGTATCATCTATAAACGTCAAGTAGCTCGCTAACGTTGACGCTCCTGGTAAAAGTAACCCAAACAAACAGCGGCTGGTCGTACCTCAGCAGCCTTTGAGGCGGACAGTTTACGCCAAAGATCGCATAAATTCCGAAATCGTCCATCTTTCCGTTAACCTCCCGTAAAAGCGTTAATGTAAAAGAACTCTCCGTGCAATCTAGCTTTAACGTGACAACATATGAAAATTCTAAACAACTACTGTCTATCGCCTCTATCCTGCTCTGTTAAACATCTCCCGCCACAGACAATATCGTAACTCCGCGCTAGTTCTTGCTGTGTGTGCGCATGTTTAGTTTTCCGTATCCGCACGGGTGCGGTCTCCCACTGTGATTATAAAGACAAACTAGGCCACCGCCCATGCAATATAGGCGGTAATATAAATCGAGCACACGGCGTTCGTTACGCACAAGTGGCCAACCAATCATATACAAGAAATCAGTTTCGCGACGGACGTAAGAAAAGCTGCGTTCAATATCACTTGTCATCAAGCTCTGGTCTTCAGATTTGTCCATTTCTCTCACTTACGGAGCCGTTTGGGCTTCATCAAACATATCGATTTATATTCTTTGATTGTGAAGGACCTCCTGTTGTCGTGTGGAGAAACCCGATGCTTTACTCACCAGGACTCACGAAGCTGGTGTCCACCTGGATGGCCGGACCGTAACGCCGAAGCGGCCTTCGTCTTCGCGTTCGTGTGTCCCACACACACGGAGCCGTTACGGCTTCATCGGACACAGCAGTTTGTTTTCTTTAGATGGCGAAGGAAAAAAAAACACACGAAGACTGATATTAATGTTTTATCATGGAATTTCCATGGGTTCCCGCTAGTTATTAATATAATTAACTGGAGCCAAGGCAGTCATAGACTGCAACATCCCGCGACACCCCTGAATTCAAAATTTTACCCTGACCTACTTGCCAGGTCAAAGATCAAAGCTAGTGCTCTGACCTACTGTCATTGAACAAAGCACTGCCTTTGATCTGCGGTCTTAGGCCGGCCTTCTCCCTCGTCTTTCTTATTTGTTCCTGAGTGTACAAAAGTTGAAATTTGACCTTGACCTATTTTTCTCAAGGGCAAGGTCATCATCTCATTTTCGGCCCCTTTGCCATCCGAGTAATTTGCTTTTTGTTTCATCTTTCTATCTGCAACAGATATTTGGTGGACTAACGAACAGACGGACAGACGAACACACGAACACTGGCAATTACAATACATCACCGCTTTGAAGCAGGATGTAATTACCCCAACCAACCACAGAAAAAATTCTCTTTTAAATTAATGTTTAATTGCTGTATTTTAGGTGTCTTTAATGTGACGAATACGCAGTCGGACATATTTTATTTTAAAGTAAAATTTCAGAGCTGTATTTTCTGATTTGTTTCCACTGCAATATTAGTCTGGGGCCACATAGCAACACTTTACATCAACACTGACACGGCACAAGTCCTTCAGAAGATTTGCCTAATGTAATAGAAACTAACAAACTGAATTTGTTCACAAAAAAACAAAAAACAAAAACATTAATCCACATATTTATATGCCATAAAGATTTCAGAATCCATGAAAAGCAGTTGAAGTCCTAAATTGTTCATTTATTTTAGATTTGGTGGCACAGTGGTGCAGTGCTGTCGCCGCACAACATGGCCAGTCCCAAATTGACCGCAGGTGTAAATGTGTGCGTGCGTGGTTGTCTGTCTCTGGGTGGCAAGTCCAGGCGCACTGGCGTCACGCCCGGAGTTTACCCCGCCCTACACCCTGAGCTGAGACGGCAGATAAAGCGGTAGGAAATGGATAGATGGATTTTGGTTTGAGCATTTCAGAAAAAAACACAGTTTCTGACTTAAATTTGAATGACAACATTCAATAAAAATAAATTACCAATCCAAAAGATGTCAAGACAAAATATCACAAAAGTTATTTGTAAGTTGATTTTGTTCACTCATAAAACTTATAAACTGACTACAGTATGGAAGTATGGAGCCTCCAGACATTACAGAATTATAATTTATAATTTATAATTTAACAGTGAACTGTGTGAGAAATATGAATATGTCATAAAAGGACATATATTTTGAAAAAATATTTTTAAATAACTAAACTTTCCATCCTAATTGTCTTCAAATGAAAGAACTTAAAAGTTGTTAGAGGAGCATTGTTATAAAATAACGTAAAAACTGAATTGAATAACATTTGCCAAAACCTGTTTTGTTTTGGGGGTTTTTGGAGCGTTTTGCACAATTTATTTAAACGATTATGGTTTAATGAAGCAAATGCGTTAAAAACAAACGCCAACAGAAACTCGCATTGTGTTCTTGAACACATCCATCGTAGTCTTGTTTTCGAAATGCATTGTGGGATTGAATGCCGGTCGTGAGCTTCTCGAAGGAACTGCAAACATGATGGTGAGTGGATTAGCGTTCACGCCCAAACATTAATGCAAGAATCCACGTTCATCCTTTACTTTGTACCATAGTATTTACATCGGAACCATTGCAAAGTTAACGCACTAATTTTTGGAGGGTTTATGATACCACTATTTCCTGATGTTAATACTTTAAATGACGATTGTTAGCGTCGAAGGGTAACCCAGAATCAACGGGCGGATACAGTCATTGTTGATAGTGGCTAACATTAGCAGTGGCTATTCTTGATAAGATAGTCACTTGCAGGCACTTACGTTATGAACATGGACTTTTGAGGTTTAATTGTCCATTTTTTTGTATTGTTCATTGTAAACTTACCAGTCATGCTATTACTCAGCTAGCTAGCTGCTGACAACTGGTTAGCCCCTGTATGAGGACCGGTGAAGGAGGCATCAATAGAAAATCTGTTAGCTCAACACCGACAGACCTGTATTTTAGAGTAATTGCTCAGGGAATTGGCACATAGCATTTGCACAGTACGTTTCTAAAACCAGATTAATAATAATAATTGCGATGGTAATAAAGATAATCCGTACGTAATGGCTACGATAGGCTGCATTGTATAATACAGAGTACTAACCCGGACCTCAAATACCAAGTGAATGACTTCTACACCATAATTGCATCCCGCTTCAAAGTGGTGATGTATCGTGTCGGTGTTCGTGAGTTCGTTCGTATGTCCACCAAATACCTTGGCAACCATTGCAGATAGAAAGAGGAAATAAAAAGCACACTACTCTGGCAGCAAAGGGGATGAAAATGAGATGAACTTGACCTTAAGAAAAATGGGTGAAGGTTAAATTTCAACTTTTGATGAGGGAGAAGGCCAGTGTGAGTAAGACCGTAGATCAAATCTACTGCTTTGATCAATGACAGTAGGTCAGAGGATGAGCTTTGTATTTGACCAATTCAAGTAGGTCAGGGTAAAATTTTGAATTCCAAGGAGTCGTGGGATGTCGCAGTCTGTGACTGCATTGGTTCTAGTGGAGATTGAAGAAAGTTGTTTTTTCCTGGAAATCTCAGAGCTGCTAATTTTTTAAAAATTTGTCATAAGATTAAGTCAAGTTTAAAAATTGAATTTTCTGGCAATTATTTTAATGTTCAGGCTTAACATTAATATTAGAAAACATCTAAAAGATAACTGCCTCTCACAGTTTCAGAGATGCATGTCTGATGGTTAATATCTTTCTGAATTTGTACCATTACAATATGGCAATTCATACACATATCACTGATTTCACCAAAGTATGATGAATAGTAAACATAAGCTATTTTCTCAGCCACTTTTTTATTTATTGTTGCACTGTTCACTGTTGTGATAAAAGCATCTTTGATCATTTGCATATTTAAATGGCATTGGTGAGTTAGGAATTTGTATTTTGAATGTTTAATCTACTTGCTTTCCATTTCCTTTCAATTGAATTTTCTATTTGTCGTCCACCCCTTGCTCCCTCTTTCCTGATGCTCTGCTCAGCCCACACCAGTGATCCTGCTGAAGGAGGGGACGGACACGTCTCAGGGCATTCCCCAGCTCGTCAGTAACATCAATGCCTGCCAGGTCAGGAAGAAGTCCTTCAGTGTATTTCTTCTGTGCGTATGCTATAGATCTAACTTATTGTCTTCATTTCCCAGGTGATTGCTGAGGCGGTCAGGACCACCCTGGGCCCCAGGGGGATGGACAAACTGATGGTGGATAGTCGAGGTGAGGACAAATGATTACATCCAAATTTATTACAGGATGATTTCTCCCTCATCTAAAAATGTGTGCTTTTCCCAGGAAAGGCCACAATCTCCAATGATGGAGCCACCATCCTGAAGCTCCTGGATGTGGTTCATCCTGCAGCCAAATCCCTGGTGGACATTGCTCGATCCCAGGATGCTGAGGTGAGAAGCGTGGGGTACATGTCTAATCTATTGATTACTGCAGTGTGAATGGAGGGAAGGAAAGCTCGATTTACAACCAGGAAGAGACCAACAGCTTCCAGACTAACTAACCTTGTTCTTTTTTTTTTGTCTGGTTCTGGATCATTATCTTCTCATCATTATTCAGTATGGTAAAGAGCGCTTGATTGACAGGTAGTGGGTGGAGTTAAAACGTGACACTGAGGTTTTCAAGTGAGCTTTTTCAAATATATAGGTGGGAAGATGCATGAGTCATTCAATTCAACTAACTAAAGTGTGCCACTAATTTCCCTTCAGGGATTAAAATAAGTATATAAAATTAAAAAGAAAAATTAAAATATAAAAGTTACAGGAGCGCAGAAGATTTGTATAAAATTCATGCTCAGTTGTTTTTAAAAAAAATCAGATTTTGAATTCCTTCAAAATTGTGACATGTGAAAGATACCTCTTAGAAAATGAAAAAAAATTTACGTAACAGATAAAAACTACATTACATACATTTTATTTACATATTTTAATGGAAGATTTAATAAAATGTGCTTGGTCCGAATTTGGGAGATGGTGTTCGTGCCGGAGCTGGCATTAATAAGCCTTCTTAATGTTTCATAATGGCCCTTCTCAGGTTGGCGACGGCACCACCTCCGTCACCCTCCTGGCAGCTGAGTTCCTGAAGCAGCTGAAGTCTTACGTGGAGGAGGGTCTCCACCCTCAGACCATCATCAGAGCATTCCGCAACGCCACCAGCCTCGCTGTCAACAAGATCAAGGAGATCGCCATCCCAGTGAAGAAGGATGATAAGCAGTAAGAGCAGCAACCTACTGACTTGTCAGCCATGAAGCATCTTTTATATAGTAGTAGGATGCTCAGAGAGCAGCGAATTCTCTGGATGTCGCTTTAAAAAACAAATATTTTATTTCTTTATTGTCTCAGAGAACAGAGGCAGCTGCTGGAAAAATGTGCAGCGACCGCCCTGAACTCCAAGCTCATTGCCAGTCAGAAGGATTTCTTTTCCAAGATGGTGGTGGATGCTGTGATGTCTTTGGATGAGCTGCTGCTACTGAAGATGATTGGCATCAAGAAGGTCCAGGGAGGAGCCCTTGAGGTTTGTTTTGGTTTTTTTAACTCTCACTCCCACATTAGCATATTTTTTGTACAACTCATTCTAACAATTGAGAAGCCAATCAAGGAATTTAAAGTGGAATCCATCCATGCCATGCTGTCTGTACAGGAGTCCCAGTTGGTCTCTGGGGTGGCTTTTAAGAAGACCTTCTCATACGCTGGCTTTGAGATGCAGCCTAAACGCTATGAGAGTCCAAAGATCGCTTTACTCAATGTCGAGCTGGAGCTGAAGGCTGAAAAGGACAACGCTGAGGTTCGCGTTAAATCTGTGGAGGTAAGAAAATGACAACACAGCCGTCGGGATGAGAAAGAAGTGTTCGGGAATGTTATCGTTAGAGTACTTTTTTCTTTTTTTGATCAATGCTTGTCTTTCTTTTTTTCCTGTAGGAATACCAGGCCATTGTTGATGCAGAGTGGAACATCTTGTATGACAAACTGGAGAAGATCTATCAGTCAGGAGCCAAGGTCGTTTTGTCCAAGTTACCCATCGGTGATGTGGCCACTCAGTACTTTGCTGATAGAGACCTGTTCTGTGCTGGCCGGGTGCAAGAAGAGGATCTGAAGAGAACCATGATGGTAAGAGACATGAAGACTCAAATAAAATGTAATGGATGGATGTTTTTTCTCACCCCAAGTGGTGGAAGGCCAACCAAAATGTTAAATACTTACTTTATTTAAAGGAAAGATTTGTTTCTTCATGTGGGATTGCAAAATTTATGTTATGACTTCTGTAAAAAAAAACAAAAAAACCCTCTAAATGTCGACTGTGATCTCCAGGCCTGTGGTGGTTCCATCCAGACATCAGTTGGAGCCATGACAGATGACGTCCTGGGACAGTGTGAGCTGTTTGAGGAGGTGCAGGTTGGAGGAGAGAGGTCAGAATGATCACTTTGAATTAGATTCATTCTCGGTTCTCGTTAGAGAATGACTTCAGTGCGTTTTGACTCCTTGTGACAACTCATACCTTCCACATCTGTGCTTGTAGGTATAACTTCTTTAAGGGTTGTCCAAAGGCCAAGACATGTACTATCATCCTGAGGGGCGGGGCAGAACAGTTCACAGAGGAGACCGAGCGATCGCTTCATGACGCCATCATGATCGTACGCAGAGCCATCAAGGTCAGTTAACACATGGAGAACATTAGTTCGAACGGCCTCAGTGTGTGTGGCTGTTAATGTTGTTGGTGTCATCACGTTATTTTTGAACAGAGCTGTTTAGTTCATTGCATACTTACCTTAAAATTGCGGACTATTGAGCACACATCTGAAGATAAGCCAAACCAACTGAAGAACAAAACAAAACACTTTGTATAAATACAGGCCACACCTGTCTATAAGCCACAGGTATTAATGTTTGACATGAGATATTTACACACAAAGATTTTTTTTTTAAATTTCCGCTTTATTCTGAACTGTACCTGTAATGCGGCAGTAAAACAATGCTGCCGCCTAACATTCGTTGATGCCAAGCTCACCTGCTGCCGCTCTGTGTCCTGCTTCTTCAACCAGATTGATGGTCTTTAACTTGAAAGCTGCTTCATGTGTCTTTCTTCATGTGATTCCCAACATAAGGGATGTGCATAATGTCTGTTAAAAACAATCAACCTACGGTGTTAATGACTGTTATGTCTTCCACCTGTCTTGCTCTTGTACTTCCTGTTAGAGCACCACCTGGAGGCCCTTAGCTTGTAAAAGTCTATAAATTAGCCATGTCATTGTTTAAGATACAGTTCAAAGTGTGTGAAACATCATTTGATGCGAGTAAATAGATTTGCAGGGATGTTTACCGGTAGTTTGTTCAGACTGAAAAAAAATAGTTGCCACAACTTTGTTAATAAGTTAATTATTTCAGTAATATTCTTAACAAAAATATGAGTTTTCTGATTCCAGCCTCTTTAGTGTAATATTTTGTTGTTTTGAGTTATTTGTGACTATACACATGTTTTGGGTTTTGAACTGTCACTTTAAAGTCTTGGAATGATAATTTTCTTTCACGTTTTATAATCATATATTGTGTTGAACTTTCAAATTGTGGGGAAGAGGGTGTTAACATTAATATCACTGTTAGTATTGAGGCATCACATTTTATTTCATTGTGCATGTTTGGAGTCAATATCCCTTCTAGAGGCAGATACTGGACCCATTAAGTGCTTCTTATTTTATGTCAAATGCATCAACATTCAGGTAAAATAAATGTCAAGGTAAATAAATCAAAAGGTTTTTGTCTTCATAGTTTAGAAATCTGTAGTTGCAAGAGTGAAACATGCTTTCAGGCTATAATTACATCCCGCTTCAAAGCGGTGATTGTCAGTGTTTGTGTGTTCATCCATCCGTCTGTTCGTTTGTTAGTCCCCCAAATATTTTTGCAAACGTTGCAGGTGGAAAGATGAAACAAAAAGCACATTACTCGCGCACCAAAGAGGATAAAAATGAGATGATGACCTTGACCTTGAGAAAAGTAGGTCAAGGTCAAAGTTGAACTCAGGAACCAGATAAGATAGAAAGACGAGGGAGAAGGCCAGTGTGAGTAAGACCATAGATCAAATTTAATGCTTTGATCTACCCTGACCGATGAAAGTACGTTAAGTTAAAATTTTGAATTCAGTGGTGTCGCGGGATGTTGCAGTCAGACTGCCTTGGTTCTAGTTAATGGTAGTTAACGTTACAATTATTACATGGATCCACTTCATATTGGGCTGGTATTAGTCCAGAATTGTAACTTGACCTTGTAGAATGAGTAACTTCGGAATGCAGCTAACTGTGCCTGACTTATTTTTAGAACGACACTATTGTTGCGGGCGGAGGCGCCATTGAGATGGAGCTGTCCAAGTACCTGCGGGATTACTCCAGGACCATCCCCGGGAAACAGCAGCTGCTGATCGGAGCGTACGCCAAAGCCCTGGAGATCATCCCCAGACAGCTGTGCGACAACGCCGGCTTTGACGCCACAAACATCCTGAACAAACTACGAGCCAAACACGCTCAGGTAACCTACACGCATACGCTGTCCTGTGCCTTTGAAAACTCATGCTTTTAGTGACATATTTTTACAATAGGAAGAGGAAATAAAGTGAACTGTCAGCGCTGTCTTTGTCGTCTGTCTGTAGGGTGGCATGTGGTACGGTGTGGACATCAACAATGAGGACATTGCAGACAACTTCACCGCCTGCGTCTGGGAGCCGTCCATCGTGCGGATTAACGCCTTGACCGCGGCTTCGGAAGCAGCCTGTCTCATCCTGTCCGTAGACGAGACGATCAAGAACCCACGCAGCTCTGTGGACGGGCCCCCAGGAGGGGCCAGCAGGGGCAGAGGCCGCGGGAGACCCCACTAAGAGAAGGGAGAACAAACCCCGTTTTAACCTGGCATTGAAATCCAAACCAGGACACATGTAAACACAGGAGCAGTCACATATTGTGTCGAATTGAGCTTGGCCTGTTTGACCTGCCTTTGGATTTGAATTCTAGATAAAATGTGGCGTTTGAACCAGTTACCACAACCAGTTACTGCATCTGGTTGATGTAGTAAATAAAATTCAAGTTCAGTGTCAAATTTCAAGACAGAATCTTCACCTTTCCTTAATATTTTCTTTGTTGTCATCTGTTTTCACATACACCCATGTTTTCAGCGACTTCATTATGAAATAGAAGCAACACATCAGCAGATGTCCTCCTTTTTGAAACAAACGCACTTCTGTTTTCTCTAAATCAGTTCTGTGTTACTTTACAAACTGATGTCTGACAAATATAAAGAAGTACATAATGTCAACAAGTTCTGAACCATGACTAAACCTGCTGTGTCAAACTATTTATTGGACCATTCTGATCAATAAACCACAGCTGAAACTCCTGTTTGTACTCATTTATTCACATGTACATAATGAGAAAATCCTAATTATTTTTGGTCAATGTACTTAAGTGGTTCATTTTTAAATAGGATAAAGTTAAGTTGCTAATTTTTTATTCTACTTAAAATGTATCATGGATTACTTTTCAAAGAATACAGTACATGCATGATGCTTTACATTGTGTCAGCAGCACAGGGAAAAGGAAAATGAAACAGGTTGGATAAATGTGGCTGTCGAATTTTTTTTTTTTGGTATTTACTGTATATAACGAATTGCAGCACACATCACTGACTGGGGCAGTTCCTTGTATTCTTTCGATACACGTAGTTCTTCGCAACAGAATTAGAACGCTTTAACTGGATCATGGTTTAAATTCTGTACTTGTGTTCTAACTTTTTCTGACTTGCAAACACTTAAAACTATTATGTGGATACTTGGTAAGAAACACAATAATGGTGTACAATCCTTCCTAGTGTGTTGCTTCAAAGGGAGAATTCCCAAATGATCTTCATCTTGTAGTTGAGATTTTCCACCGCTAGGTGGCGCACAATCACAGGCAAGTTCCAAAAAACCGACAACAGCAAGGCTGGACCTATTGGTTCATGCTCTGGAGCCACTTCTCCACTCCTACTTGTGACTTGTGTTGATACAGGACACACCTGAGATGAGCTGACAGTTCATCACAAGGTCATTCAGAAACATTTACACTCACATTTGTCCTTATGGCTATTTCAGAATCACCAATTCACTGATTACAAGATTTGGTGGTTGAACATTCAAAAAGGAACCCATGGAGATAAGAGAAGAACGTGCAAACTCTACGCAGAAAAGTCCCAGGTCATCAGGCACATTTGAACCTAGGACCTCCTGGCTGTTGGATCAATAGTCACACTGTTTATCAATAGTGAACAGAAATGACAAAATGCACTAATAAAGATGAAAGATTGTTCTCTAGGTAACATCCTGTCTTAGTCTGATGATCACTCTGTGGAACTTTAAATATGGGGTCAGACAGGTTCGATGGTTTTCTGGTGTAGTTAGCCAATTATTCGCAATGCCAAGTTCCCAAAGGTTTTGATCTGAAAATCTCCTGATCATCATCATCATTACAAACCTGGTAGAACAGCATGATCATTTCTCGATAGAAGCCAAAAGGAAGAGCAACTTTCTCTTCTGAGAGGTTAGCCAATGCTTCAGTTGTGAACTTCTGAAGTCTGGAAAAATTATTCTTTGATTCTTCTTAAAGGAGTCGAAATTCTCTCAAACCAAGGTCAGTTACTTTTGTTTTCTAATCCTCATTTCCACTTCCTGCTCCTCAGTTGGACAGGAAGTCTATGGAAGCACGGACGGAGCAGTTAGACATGACATCAACAGCTGTGACTTTAATCTCAGTGTCTCCAAACTGCATGGTTGCTCTGATCTCTCTCCTCTCCTGGCCTCCACCTCCTGCTCCTCCCACCGCCCCCGGTACCGGTAATGGCTCCGGTAGGTCTAACGTTATTGTCCCGCACTTCCTAACTCCAGGGTCAGAGATATATGTGACATCGTCCGTCAGGCTGCTGTAGATGTTAATGATGATCTTCCTCTGGTCCAGGCGAGCCGGCGTGTAGCTTCGTCTTACGACCTCGCCCAGTGCCACCGACTGATCGACAGAGACAAAGCGGTCCAGGATATCGGTGCACCACTCGCGGCCTTCCTTGATGAGAAGTTTGTCACGAGGGTGGCGTCCCTCCACAAACCGGTTCAAAACGCCAACAGCATAGGTCAGCGGGCATCGACGCACTCTGACCTGTGAGAGAGAGGCAGTTTGAACCTCGATCAAAGAGCCCGTCCAGGACAAATGAAAGTTCACGAGAACCTACCACTGTCGGATCGAGCCCAAAGAGCACCGCACCCTTCAGGATGGTCAGCCCAACATCATGGGGGATAATGATGCGACACGTCCGTCCCAGTGCTCTCTGAACTGCTTTCTGCAGCATGGGAGACTCTGCAAAACCCCCAACAAGGAAGAGGAAACGCACACCGCGCACCTCCGGCTTTGCCATGAGCTCCTCTGTCAGGAGGGAGAAAAAGACGGAGGGCTTTAGAGCACTGTAAATTTAATATAGTTTATGTCCACAAAGTTTTTTTCAAGTATTTAGCACAAACTGGACACTTTGACATTGTCACATTATGGGAATGTGATGTATTGTAAATGTCAGAGAGTACTAACCTGGACCTCAAATACCAAGTGAATGACTTCTACATCATGATTACATCCCGCTTCAAAGCGGCGATATATTGTAATTATCAGTGTTTGTGTGTTCGTCCGTCCATTCGTTAGTCCATCAAATATCTTTGCAACCATTGCAGATGGAAAGATGAAACAAAAAGCACATTACTCGGTGGCAAAGAGGATGAAAATGAGATGATGACCTTGACCTTGAGAAAATTAGGTCAAGGTCAAATTTTAACTTTTGTACACTCAGGAGCCGGATAAGATAGAAAGATGAGGGAGAAGGCCAGTGTGGGTAAGACCATAGATCAAAGCTAGTGGTTTGATCTACCTATGCACCAGCTTTGATCTATGGTCAAAACCTTTGCATAGCTTTGACCTACCCTGAAGCGTTGACCATGACCTACCCTGAAAGTAGGTCAGGGTAAGATGTTGCAGTCTCTGACTGCCTTGGTTCCAGATTTTTTCTGTTGCTGTGTCCGTATTGTTTCCTCTGCATATGCAAATACGCCTTAAACGGTGAAATGCCTTCATGTGTCATTGTCATTTCCAGAGTTGTGTTTTTTTTTGTTCATGTTGTCATGGTGGTGCTGTTCATGTCTGTTTTTCAAAAGTTTGCATTTTCACCGTTGTCATATGAACAGATGCCCAAGAACACAACAAAAGTTGACTTTTTTAGGGTAAAACCACAGCTCAGAATGAATTAATCAAGCTGTTTTGACTGTAATGTCTTGACTTTTATCAGATAGAAACATTCAGATTAGTGGCAGAACCGTCCGCATAAGGGAGAAGATTGATGGTTAACGAAGCCCAAAGTTAGTCACACAACTAATTAAAAATTGAAACAGCAGATGGAGTCACTTTGGCTGTTTTTTTCCTTGTTGCAGCGAAAACTATGAATTGTTTTGTCCCCAGTTTGAACAACATCTCGCTGAAAGTTACAGAAACACAGTTTACCAGCCGAGCTCCAAAATGCTAATAGAGTAGCATTAAGTTGTGTAATCTCCCATAGTAGCTGGTGGGGACCAAAACAAAGTTTAAAGGTATGTGACTATGATATTCATCAGAAACAACCTACAGTGATCAGGTCCAAGTAACCACAACGTTGTGTTTGTATTTTACTTTTTGCTGCTGCTTTGTGTGTGTGTGTGTGTGTGTGTGTGTGTGTGTGTGTTCATACAATTCCTGTAAATCAAGCCACTTTGCTTATTGAAACCCAGCGTTCTGTAAATGTGTATTTTGTGTGTTTCTCACCGATGTGTTTGACAATATTCATGATGGTGGGCTGGAAGAGTTCATTCATGGCTTCCTGTGTAAGTCGCAGCATCCCCTGGGAAGACCACTTCACTATGTTCATACTGACATACCAACACACACACGCATGCACGCACGCACACACACACACACACACACGCACACACAGAAGAGTTTGAGTCTTTACTGTTACAGATTTTTAATTCCATGATTCCTCTCTGAGTCTTACTATGACACCTTTCTCTGACTCACTTGCTTCTCCTCAGGGCGGCCTCCACGCTCTGCCCCCGGTGTCTCTTATAGTAGTCGATGAAGGAGAAGGGCAGGGAGATGTTCAGGGCGTTGGTCCTGCCAGGCGCCACCGTCCGTTTCCGTGCTTCGAACGCGATGGTGAGATCCACCCACGCTGCCGGCCGCTTCGCCTTGAAACTTTGGATGAAGTCCTCTCCAAAGATCTGGCACAGCATGGCTTCGAAGGCCAGGTCTACCCCGACAGCACCGTACGGTCCACCTGGAAGAAGAACCACAGCTTTTGGAAGCTGGAGGGACATTTTCTTTATAACTGCGTTTGAGCATGTGGTGACAAGTTGTACCTGAAGCCTTGTAGAGCTCTTTAAGGGTTCCCTGTGGCTGCTCGATCTGATGGACTGTTAGGTCAACTGTTCCTCCTCCGCAGTCTGCAACAATATACCTGTCGCCTAAAGAACAGGCACACAACACCTATGAATATTTCCATTTTCATAATGTGTGTTATTTTCATGAAACCTCTGTAGACACTTTTCATGAAAAGTTTATGTACAGCAGAGCAAGATAATGCTCCTAAATGTGTAGCAGGAATTTGTGGATATTTGTGTGTTTGTTGTGTGTGTGTGTGTGTGTGTGTGTGTTCCCCCCAAGGCTATTCAACCAGCCGATTCTCAAACATAAACAACTCCAGGCATCTGTGATTGCTGCTCTCCATCTACAAGTGTGTGTTTGTGATACACTCAGCGATAGAAGTCCACACCCTAAACATGAATGCGGACGCGTGAGAAAAAACACCAGCAGCAAAAAAATGAGCTAAAATGAAGACATGAAGGAAATGATGAGAGTTGAGAATGAAAAAAAAAGGATAAGGATGGGTTTCTTCTCCTTTGGTTGATGCCATAGAATCCTATGGGAAGTGGGTGTTTCCTGTATGGAGACGGGAACGGGAGCAGAAAAGGTCAGCAGGGGTGCGTAGCTTCTTGGATTATTTTTTATAACTCCAGACTGAATTTATTTTGAGCTTTGTGAGATTGATCCTTATTCTTGGAAAAAAAAATGATTT
This sequence comes from Antennarius striatus, assembly GCF_040054535.1. Classification (NCBI taxonomy): domain Eukaryota; kingdom Metazoa; phylum Chordata; class Actinopteri; order Lophiiformes; family Antennariidae; genus Antennarius; species Antennarius striatus. The sequence goes on along the minus strand of NC_090798.1, from coordinate 8,420,370 downwards.
TCTTCTGAAAATATTCCATCTTTCCTTTTCAAAAATGAAAGTTCCAGGAATGATTGTTTCATCATTTCTACGAATATTAGGACTCCATACTAAAAGTTAAAGACTCCTACTGGAACCAACTCGAGAAGAAAAGTACTTTAAAGCCGCATTTATGTTTTTCTCATACAATGCATTAAACAAATCAGAGTATATTTTATAGATAACGACTGAAAATGGAACCCAAGCTGCGCTGAAAAGGAAAAGAGTGAATGCAGGAAGGATAAAGGTCAAAATGCGACACTAGGTAGAAGGTATGGTATATTTGCTTCTACTTAGGTTAAAGGTCAAAGTCATCAATATGTCCGACATGTCTGTCTGGCTCTGTCTCACACACATTCTCCCAGTCTTACCAGTCTGCAGCTCCGACCACAGCTCTCCAGTTCCGCTCTCCACTAGGAAGGTCCTGCTGTGTCTGGATCGCCTCAGCTGCTCCCTGGCTGCAACCAGCACACAAAAATAAACACACGAGCACACGAAAGGTTCAGCACTGTCAGCTTTGTTGTTTAAGATATTTGTATATGAACTATGTTGCCCACAGAAGTCAGCAAATCAGTCTGATTAAGTCCCAGTATGGATCTACTACCTGATTTTGTTTGAGCTGACTGGTCAGCTGAGAAAATAATAAGTCAAGGCTTTGGTATAATATAGTAAAGTAGAAAACTAGTTATCATAACCAGCAAGCTTAATTTTTTATTTAATTTTTAAAAAATTTCTTTCTTCTTGTCTCTATTTATTGCCAGACTATTTTCAAATCTTCTTCGTTAATTTATTTTTGTAGAGCAACATTTTCCTTTAAACACTAACATCAATATTTAATGAAAAGTGTCATCCGTTTAAGAAAAACAATCAAACATAGACTTACTCACTATCCATCATAGGGGGTAATGAGAAAAAGCTACAGCTCCTTGGATCATGAAAGAGAGTTAGCTTTGCCTGGCCTGAAGACTGGGAGGAGGGCGAACCCCGATTTATATCACCTCTGTTCAAAATAAATACCAAGTTCACCCCTGGCTTTTAAATAAAATTATTCAACATCAGATTTTCAGGACCCTCAGATAAACTTAAAAATGTCTCTTTAAGCCTCATTACAAAGAACTGATCCCACACGAAAACACATTATGGTTTAATTATTGTTGAAAGAAATGTTCCAGTTTTGTCTCTCTGCCAGGGGTTGAGGGGGAATTGCTTCTAAAGTGTGTCGGTGAATGTTTCAAAGGTCATAGGTTTAACAACCTGAATTCTTTGTTTGATTTTGGTTAATGGGGTTTTCAACAGAGAAGCCAAACCAGGAAAAAAAAGTTTGTCAGGTTATTAAATTTTATTATGTCATCTGGTGCATGAAATTTTCTTCTGTGTTTTAAGTTGATTGTGTTTCTTTATAGTTTCTTTATTAGCCAAACTTACAGTGAATTCTGTGAGAGAACCTGAAGGAACCCATGCAGAGAAATGGCAAGAAGAGGTCTAAAAAAATTTTCAGTGATGGGATTTGAACCCAGGTCATGCGGTGAGGTCACAGTGCAAATCACATCTTGATAACAGTGTATACTGTGTATACACAATGAATAAATAAACCACTTCTCCAGGACAGAGTGTCAGGACAGTCTGTGGAAATTAAACTGCACCTAAATATTTCTAATCATTTTCAACTGAGTGAAATTAACTGGTTTTAACTAAGGTGGTTCACTCTAAGGGGAATTCAAAAAGACAAGTATGAGTTACTTACACATCAAAACCAAATTTAAATATTCACAAAAGAAAGAAAGAAAAAGACAGAAGAAAGAAAAAAAGACAGATTTTTGATTTTTAAAAGCACATTTTTAATAAAATCAGATTTACATACTAAACACACTCACACAAACATAAAAAGGATTTGCACATAGCGTAATAAATTATAAATAATAATAATAAGAGAGAATTTGAAACAAACTAATCAAATATACATAAACTAAGCCGACCAACAACCAAACACAAGCTTGCAGAACACACCATCATCCACACACCACAAGTTCTTCAAACTTTCCACATCATTCCCTGATCTGTCATAACTATAGTTAGTTATTCTAGTTTGAATTGTTCCAACAGTCTGATGGGATGTGTTTTTCTACTCAAGTGTAAAGAAAGAAAGAAAGAAAGAAAATAATAAAGGAAAAAAAAATTTGACGACAGAATTATTTAGTGACATTATTTTTTCCAGGGTTTATAGTTGTTGGATGATGCGGGATGTGATATATCTGCACATGTGTTCATGTGTTTTACTATAGTGTCGATGAATGAAATGAAAGTCTGGAAGCCATTTAGGACTTTTGAAACAGCAGAAAAGAGTGTGTGTGTGTGTGTGTGTGTGTGTGTGTGTGTGTGTGTGTGTGTGTGTGTGTGTGTGTGTGTGTGTGTGTGTGCATGTGCGCGTGTGTGTTATGTGTGTCTACAGAGTTCTTGAAATACATACGACCTGACAAAAAAAAAGCAGAAAGTAATCCAGTGGTGGGGAGACGAGGGAGGAAGAGTGACAGCCCATAAGGGGGTGAGATCATAGTCTCCCTCCACCTTGTTCCAATTAAAGTGGACCCCGGGTTTAGTGTGTGTTTGAATGTGTATGAACGTTCTTTGTCTGTGTGTGTGTCACTCACTGGATGTGTATAAGCGGGCTTGTGAAGGGGATTTTGGACGGCATGTTCACTGAATTATGCATCAGTCTCCTTTTACCAAAGCCTGGAATCACTCTTTGTTCCTTCGCTTGGCCACATTTTTCTGTAGCTGTTTGCGAAGAAAATAGTTTTCAATGGAGCCTTAATGTGGAGTAGATATATTTATATTTTAGGAAAACTTATACACTGATAAAAACTTTTTGAACTTGTAGTTAAACACTTGTTTTTTTTTCCCATGGGGACTGGAATTACCAAAGTCTCAACTAGATGTGACTAACGTATTCTTTAAATGAAACCCAAATGATGGAAATAACCTCTGAATTTTATGAATAACAAACTGAAAATCACTCCAATGCTCCCACAAAATGCTAATAAAGTTATTTCTAATCATAAAAGCGTCAGTTTTGGCGTATGTGTGAAATATTGGCAGCAAGCTTTAATTTTGTGTTGTTTGAAACTCAATTTCTGCTGTTATTTTTCAGAACAACTGCAACTGCTTTGTAAAAGTTTCCTACTCTATTATTCACATTTGCAATAATGGAATTATATACAAGTTATTTTCATCACTTCTTGTATTTTTTTAGATGGGTTACAACCATTGGCCCCAACAACTGTTACACCCCAGGAAGTCCTGGAAGGATTTTTTTCAAATATTGGCCATTTGGAATTGGATTAGATTTTATTTAGCCAAAGGTCAATGTCACCAAAAGCGCTCCCGTACCCCATTATCAGGAACCTCTGAGAAACATCTGGAGACAATTTAAATATATCCGGCTCAAACGTCTCTTTGCACTCAAGGATGAAAGTGTGTAAAAGGTGTACGGAGATGTCTCATTGGCAATACTGTCATAGCATCAAACCTAAGGACACTGTTGTCTACCCCAAAGACAAGAGTTACCTCTAGATGTTCACACTGGGGCCACGTGGAGCCATGAATGAATGAATGTTGATACATGTATCCTACACATGGAGCCATGAATGAATGAATGTTGATACATGTACCCTATATTAGGTTTCATCCACCACCACCTGAAGCTGTTGGAACTCATATTCATGACTGTGGTGTGGTTGAGTTTATCTGCATGCCTCAACTTGGAGACTGTCCTCTTCAAATGTTAAATACATCTATGGGCTCAACATGATCAACACGGATGTCACGGCTGCAACTGATGAATGCATTAGTGATGCTGGTTAACTTTAAAAACAAACAATAGATGATTCAATGAAAGTAGGTTCCCCCCCCCCCCACATAGAATCAACTGAACCAAAGCTGACCTTATAATATAAAATATTGAGTGAGTCCTGGTGAACATCTGCTGGAGTTCACCAGAGAGATCACAGACTATCAAGAAGGTACTGACTTGTGACTGGTGTCAGTGCAGGTGTGTGAAGGCCAGAGGAACACGTACCAGTTCTCATTTAAACAACGTAATCAATACTAAGTGCTGCCTGTTGGGTTTATTTAGCTGATCTATTGATCACAGGCTGTCAAACCTTTCAGCCACCATTGTTCCATTTTCTAGCACGTTAATGCTTCATTGTGTCCGCTACAGAATTCCCTTTCATTTATCCAAGTCACATATTTTAATGTCACCTTTGTGTTAAAATCATTGGTGATTCTGAGAGTAAAAAAGCAGCTTCAAGGTGTTCAAATAAGAGGAAGTACTTCTAAATATATTAGAACCACACATGCTCCCTTTTTTCCTTCACTACCTTGTCTGAAGCTGGAGTCGAAGGGCCGGCTCCCGTCCATATCCAGTCCGTTGGTGAATGGCTGCAGGCTCAGATCAATCACCTGGTGGAGGCGTAGCTTACGGCAGTAGATGGACGCAGCTTCCGGTTCCAAAGCAATTAGGAGCTGCTTAGGACAGTCAGGGGACACAAGTTCAGCCTGGTGGGGTGAAGAGAAGAACAGACAAGATTACCATAGATGATGTTGAAATTATTGTGACTGAAATTTACACGAAAAAATATTCTGAAAAAAGAATAAAATCTTTTTCTGTTTAGTTGTGTTCTTGTGTGTAGACCGTCTAATTATAATGAAAAGAGTATATTAGCATTATTGGTGATGTCTGGGGAATGAAGTTGTGTGGCTAGATTGATGTGTATAAGTGTGTGTGCAGGGCGGGGGTCTGGAGTCCTCTTCCTGTGTTTGTACGCCGGCCTCCCTCATTGTTCACTTCTGATGACATCATTACCAGCAGGAAGCATACATACACACCCCGACAGGCCTTTCACCGGAGGTTGCTGTAGGCTGCATGTAACTTTAAGTGCATGTGAAAATAAGTATTGGACCATTTATGTATATATACTGTATAGGTGACTGAAGGGCAGATGAGAGATAAAAGTGTGTGTGTATAACACAGTATAATATAATATACAGTAATTGAGAACTCCAATCACAAAGACGAGGAGGAAAGTATGACATCAAAGCAAAAAGGTCTTACAGTTTGTCCCATGAATTGTTGCGTATGAAATACAAACAACACACAGGCACACACACACACACACACACACACACACACACACACACACACACACACACACACACACACACACACACACACACACACACACACACACACACACACACACACATACTGCCTTTTTGCAGATTTATGTTAATCAAATAGATTGTGGATGAGTTAAATTGACATCTGTTCATGTTGTTTAGGTGAACTCTTCACCTGCAGTGAAGCTTCATATGTGCGCGTGTCCTACCAGGTATGCAGCCTCTCTCATGAACTGTTTGGCAGGTTGTCTCCACACAGCAGGAACAGTGATAACCCATCTGATCTCCTCTCCCTCCAACACGGACGACGACTGGTCCTTCACCTCCTACAACAGGTTTAGTGGTAAAATACACAAGACAGTACCTGAGGCTTTGTCAAGAAAACATTGCAGATCATTTAATAAAAATATTTTTATGCATTCAAGAACTGGAAAAGGAAATGTGTAGGTTCTCAGTTATCCAGGTCATGGTTATCCAAAGCTGTTTAAATAAATACACTAGACTTTAAGAAAGTTTCTTGAAGACGTTTCGCCTCTCATTCAAGAGACTTCTTCAGTTCTGAAGGTGGCTGAATTTACAATCATGTCCTTTCACAAAGATTGTCTCAGCAGATTAGCCCAGGTGATGTGTCTCTTCTTCAGAACTGAAGAAGTCTCTTGGATGAGAGGTGAAACGTTCTCAAGAAACTTTCTTAAAGTCCAGTGGATTGATTTAAAGAGCTTTGGATGGAAAAGAAAGAACATTAAAAAACACATGTCAAACACAGTTTGAGGTTACCTTTAGAGCATGTTCCCTGAAGAAACGTAAAGCATGAGCAAACACCTCTATGGCCCTGACCCGCCGACCGTTGACGGCCTCTAGCTCTGTTTCCATGGTGAGGTCCTGCAGCGAATACAGCAACAAATGAAGACACATTGCTACTGGGGTGGCATTAGGGTGATTACTTTACTCCCAAGAAAAAACAAACAAACAAACAAACAAACAACAATCTCTTGCTATCTCCTACACTTGTGCTGTGGATCTTCATCTTGAATTTATCAAAGTATAGCCAGTGCCGGGCCTCCTCAGGGTCCAGGTCATGATAGAAGTCTCGCGCTGCAAACCCAAAACTATGGAATCGCAAATCAGGTGTCAGCAGCAGACAAGTCGGGCTCTTTTGATTGGCCACCCCAGGGTCGCCGCCCTCCCAGCGCCTACATGGATTAAAGGAGGACAATTGAATAGATAGAAAATAATAGAAGAAATTTGAAGATGATAAAGTCTTACTTCATCATGTGTATAGCGTCTGAGTCCTGTGTAAAGCTGAAGGCGTAGCCGCTGGAGGTAGTCCCAAAGTCGATGGCGACAACCACCAAGAATGGACAAGCCATTCTGGGTCTGACATCAACCTTCTGAGGAAGAGGTCCAGAAGAGAAGAGAAGTGTGATTTAGTGAGCCAATAAAATGTTATTTCAAACTTGATGCAGTAGCTCAGTCTACAGTGTGTGTGTGTGTGTGTGTGTGTGTGTGTGTGTGTGTGTGTGTGTGTGTGTGTGTGTGTGTGTGTGTGCGTGTGCGTGTGTGTGTGTGTTTGCACTAGGGCCTGTAAATTTTATTAATCTTTCTATTTGATGTTGTAGTATTTTCTATGCGCTGGTGCTTTCTGTGTGCTTTTTCTGTGTTTGCGTACGTACTGTGCTGTGTGCGATGGAAAAATTAATTTCCCTGATGGAACCTCCTTAAGGGATAAATAAAGTTGTACTCTTCTCTCTCTACTCTACTCTAAACATGTGTAAAAATAGATTAATAAAGAATGGAGAAAATTATTTTCCTAATGTGATAATAAAGTATGTCTTCCTCTTCTCTTTCTTACCTTTAGCCTCATCTGTTTGGTGCTGGTGAGCCAACATTAGAATCATACTCAGAAGGTGAATAAACTAATTTGGACTGAATGGAAAGAAGGTATGGGAGTTCTTAAACTTCAGAAATAATAACATTGTAGAATTTTTAGGTTGGTACTGAATCCAAAATATATTTCTCATTACCATGGACTGAAGTCTTACTTTGGGTGTTGGTTTTAAATCTCAAACTGACTTTGAGCGGTAAAGTTTTGTTATAAACCTCTAATGACAGGGAGAAGTGGATGTTGGTTTTCCTGCTCGTGCATGACGACTCTATGCAAAGAAAATAAGCAGAAATAGTTAAGGTTGTGTAGGAATGTCTGCGGTAAATGAGTGTGTGCTTACTGGGGAGGGTGAGGGGGTGAGGGGGGTGATGCTGCACTCAGTTTTGGCTGCTTCAGGGGCTGATGGCTTATCATCTGGAATTAAAGGGAGAAGATAAAGTGTTATAAAGTTATGCATTGGCAGCTGACAGTTGAAGTGCTATTATCACCATGTTTTAGCACTGGGAAAGTGCCACACATACTTTGCTGGTCCGTAAGTAGAATATCCAACAAAATCTGTACATTTGATCTGATCTGCAGCGAATGTAATACTCTGCTTACAAGGCAAGAGCAACCATTAACTGCTAACAATAAAATAGATATGAGCATGCAGAAAAAAATCGCAGTGCAAACTACTTGACTTAAAACTCATGAAATGCAAAAGTAGTTTAAATGAACTGGAATGACTGGAATGCCAGTGGAATCTGATGTAAGTAATGTTTGGAAGTGGGAGTGGAAGACGGAAAGGTCAACGCGTACACACCCCAAAAGATAAAGAGGCAGATGTGAGTCATTTCCAACAAGTTGCCAATGAGTTGTAAACTATGAGTGTGCTTCACCTGCTGTCTGAAGGCTGCTGGGATCAGGCTGCACCTCGTCAGCCATCTTTACAGGAGCCAGGGTCTGCAGAGAAACACAATCACACCAATACGATGCATGTGGAACAAGGAACGACACTATTTGCATCATATTTCCATTTAAATAACAGAACAGGGACACACTAATATTCACCGCCTAAAGAAGGAAATGTGAAGAAGACACTACCAAACCGTCTTTCTTATGCATCACGTGACTGAATGTCGAGCTTCCTGCCTCCACAAAACCATTTCCAAAAAGTTGGTACATTTTCAAAAATCTCAGTAAAACCAGTATTAAATGACTTGCTAAGCCATTTCAAGACTTTTAGGGGTTAAAAAAAAACATTAACGAAGAATTTAATATGTCAAACATATTCCCAAAAATATGGGATGGGTTTCACCATTGTGTTAAATCATTAGTCAGCAGTTGGGAACAGAGGACATAAATTTTTAAAGGTTGGGAAGTGGAACTCATTTTTGACTGGTGTACAATGGTTCCAGGTCTCTGTTGTCTTAAATGTGTGTGACACATTTTAATGTTGGACAAGTCTGAGCTGCAAACAGACTATTTTATTAAACTTCCATACTGTTTAAAGCTGGCAGAATAAGGCTTTATTGAATTTTTGGACTAAACACAGACAAAAACAACATCTGGATGGCAGCATGTGTCGCTCCAAAAGCTGTCAAGATTTTTTTTACTTACACACATAAAAAAAGTAATTGACAAAAGTGTGAATCATGCAGTAGTAATGTTGGGTTCTCTCCGTTACCATCCTCTTTTGAGGATACTATGGGGGGGTGGGTGGTGAATCCTCAAATTCCACAAAGTTGTGTGTTGACAAATTATGTTCTCAAACGGTTTGATTTTGAATAATAACCTTTTGGGGATGTCTCCTTTACCTTCAATCACCTGCTAGTAATGATCTGAATGTATTCTTATTTCTCTTACTTACTCATTATCTATAGAACGATACAGTCGAACGTTTATTCCAGAACTTTATTCCAGAACTTCCAGTCTTGTCTTAACATTTAAAAAAAAAAAGTGTCACTGGCATAAAATCAGACTAACCATATATTTATAAACTCAATGAGGTCGAGGTGGACATCATTGCACATTTCTAATACTAAAAGGGACTAGGATATTATCATTATTTGATCTACTTTATGCCACTATTTGATTGGGGAAGCAATACGCCGTCTGTTTCTTTCTCAGAATGTTCATCAGACTTTCATTTCATTCACATATTACTAATGTTTCTACGTTCATCCTGTGTCCTATTGCACAAGAATGGACTTGGTGTGCTTTGATTTCATTGGTTTTTACATGATGATGTGATTGTAATGCAGTGCTGGCACTCATTGAATCAAACTGGGAGCCAAGAGCAAACTAAATAGATGAGCTCAATGAAACAAAGATGTGTTTGTTTAAAACTAGTTCTGAGAATGTGTGTGCGGTACTGAGAAAGACCTAAAGAGACCATAAGTTTCTCCGACATTCTTCCGTTTTGTGCATGCATGCAACATCTGAGTGTGTTTATTCAAGTTTGGGCCTGAAACCTTTGAATCTAATTTATTTGTGTGTGTTTGGCTATCCCTGCCAGTGTCTTTCCTTTCCATGTGATGATAAAAATCAGAAAGGATGAAACACCACATCTTTCCCTATGCTTCATCTCTCTGGCGCGTACATTTTATGTCCTTGTTTCTGCGATCTGTCTCTCATCTCTTCAAGGGTATTGTGCAGTGGAACATTTGCACCCCTTCGGCCCCCTCTGTCTTTTTTTCCCCTCTCTATGTAAGATGCTTACATCAAGCAGAGGATCAGCAGAACAAGCAACATTAACCCCCCTGAACTTTTTCATGATCCAACATACATTAATATACAGTACCATTAACAACAGTGCTAACACTTTATGGAAAGAAAATGCATAAACAATATATAAAGAATATTTTAGGTGCAACTTTAAAGAGGCTGCAGACACTAAATGTTTGATGTTACATTTAACAAATGCTCATAAACAGTTAATAAAATGTGTATTTAATCTTAAAAACCACAAGTTACTCAACGTGTTTTATCTTCTCTTACCACTTTGTACGCAGCTGCAACTGTATATCCTTGTCCTTCTTTGCCTCGGCAAAAATATTAGCAATGTCTGAAATTTGGCACTCCAAAGTTTGCAATTGTATCCAGGGAAAGAGATGGAGAGAGGAGAAGAACAAGAGGAAACTGACTGGATACAAATCCAGAAATCTCTTGTTTAATACCTTCCAGCTGACATGCAGACGGGTTTCCCCAACTCTGGATTCCTACCACTGAGGAAAGTTCTCAATCAGATTTAATGGATGGAAAAAGATTTGCTGTTGTGTCTTCTTTAAAAAAAATCTCTACTTCTTCTGATATGTGTTTCTTTTCCTCTCCTCCGCTCTGCAGAGGAATGCCAGAGGAAAGCAGTGACACACTCACAACTCAGCTGCAGTAGTGGGTGGGCTCTGACAGCATGCAGCAGGGGGAATGCTGGGGGATTTACCTCGCAGGGCAAGGGCTGTGTGTGTGTGTGTGTGTGTGTGTGTGTGTGTGTGTGTGTGTGTGTGTGTGTGTGTGTGTGTGTGTGTGTGTGTGTGTGTGTGTGTGTGTGTGTGTGTGTGTGTGTGTGTGTGTGTGTGTGTGTGTGTGTTGGAGACTATGGGTGGAGTATTCCTAACCAGGCGGTGTATCCTACATACATTATCATGCTCTCTCATTTCCCTCCCAGTCTTCCATATATATCCTTCCTCCAGTTAATTATTTCTTCCTGACTTCCTTTTATAATATTGATCTCACGTCATTTCTTTTCCACAAATGTTGGTTTCTTCTTGTATTTTCTATTTTATGTCAACATTATAACTTTGCAAAAAATATCTACAGTGAGACACAGAGAAAAGGAAAACTAATGATTTGTGCTAAATAAATCATTAGTGCAGTGCAGTTGAAAGAATTAGTTCAATGTTTTCTTGATAACTTTCTCATTTGGATATGAAGACATAATTTCTGATTCTGATAACCAGCAGCTACTTAGCTTAGCTTGGCCTAAAGACTGTGCGGCTACAAAATCTGACGACAGGACTACAACAACAATAAAACAAATTTAAAAAGTAAAAGAATAAAAATAATATTGTAATTAAAACTCTCCCATGCAAGAAGAAAAATGCCAGCTTCACCCTGAACCCGTTTAGCTGTCTTGTGGTGTGACATGTCAAATCTGAAGATCTTCGGTGATGTGATGGAAGATCAGCAGGGCTGGAGAAGAGTTTCAGGAAGGCCTTGCTATGTTTCCAACTGGACATTTTAAACTACACTCTCAGTATATTGCATAGTCAGGGTGGAGGTGCTCGACTGGCCTACCTGCAGTCCCAGTTTGTCAACCACTGAAAATGTTTGGCACGTATTGAAATGAAAAAAACACAACAAAGGAGACCTTGAAATCCTGAGTAGCTGAAATGTACATTCTAAGTCAGGGGTGGGTAATTAATTTTTATAAGAGCTCACATTAGAAACCTGAATTATGCCAGAGGGCAACACCAACTGTAACTTAAACTTAATTCTGCTTAACTTCCTTCTTGTTCAAAATGCACTAAATGGAATATTTGGACTAGCTTGTACAGATAATTGAAACAATAAAACACTCTATAAATATTTATATTAGGCTATTTGAAATTGTGTTGTTTAATTTTAATTTCTTTCTAATTTGTGTAATTTGTGTGTACGTGATTTACAATAGGCCTCACACGGGCTGGACAGGTTTGTACAAAGGGCTGGATGTGGCCCGCGGGCCGCAGGTTGCCCTGGTGTGTTCTAGGGGAATGGGAAAAGACTCCACTTATAAAATTACAATAATTAAGCATTTACGGAGTATTGTTAAGAGATGAGGAGATGAAACGCAGTTATGGACATCACTCCGTCATAAAAGTTTCAAACCAAAGTTTCAAACACATTTCTAAAACATTTTTTTTTTCTGTGTTGATATTTGAAATGTTGTTATTATGCTGTTTTTTAAAGTAAATCTGGGGTTTCAGTGATTTACAAATCATTGCATACTATTTGTATTTACATTTTACACCCAGTTTTTCTACAAAATAGGTTTGTGGAGCCACTTCTTCGTCTCCTGTCCAACATACTTTCTTGTACCCTCTGTGTGTAGATTTTTATGCCTGGATGTTGAAGTACACATCTTTCCTGCAGGGATCTGATTTCTCCCCAGCTGTGATTGAAAGCATACATTAACCCCCAGTCCCTTCAAAACACACACACACACACACACGCACACACACACGCACACAAACACACTTATACACACATACACCCCGGGACCAGCAGGCCCCACTCCCAATGCAAGAGGAAGTGAGACCTCTTGAATGTGAAAGAAAAGGCCTCTGGTATACACACACACACACGCACGCACGCACGCACGCACACACACACACACACACACACACACACACACACACACACACACACACACACTCCATCTCCATGTCAGATTTCAAATTAGGGTGAATGTGTGTGTGTGTGTGTGTGTGTGTGTGTGTGTGTGTGTGTGTGTGTGTGTGTGTGTGTGTGTGTGTGTGTGTGTGTGTGTGTGTGTGTGTGTGTGTATCTGGAAACTATTACCTGCCATCTCTTCTGTTGCTAGAGAGGCCCACGTTGCTCAGAAAGGACCCATTTCTTTTTGTTTCTTCTGTTTTGTCTCAGCTTTGTAAAGAATTCTTCTCTGTGCAAATGTTATATTTCATTCCTTTCTCATATCATTTTGCTCCACTTATTATTCAGCTGGCTAACATTACCAGTTTGGTGACACTATTTCAACAGTTTTCATACAGAATCTTGACTTTCCTTATGTTTGGGTAATTTCTCTACATTTTATGTGCTTATATCCATCATTCTTCCATCATTCCATCATTCTATCATTTCAGGAAAATCCCATTAGAAATGAGATCCTAAATGGAGGTTTAGGTGTGGACTCACCCTCTCCTTGGAGGTGCAGACGCAGGAAGTCCAGCACAGGAAGTGATGGGTCAGGTGACAGGAAGGAACTCATATGCGGCATTCCTCTCAAGAATTCCACATTATCTCTGGGACACTGTAAGTCCTCGAGAGACGGAAGCACACCCAAAACACCACGCATGCAAGCATGCATACAAACACACACAAATATTTTCCCCTCCAGTTCTGTGAACTAGACGCTAACACCAACCACCGAGTGAGGTGTGACCCCAGATAGCATCATCCCTACTCTAGCGAACCAATCCAGTCCAAATTCTAGTAATCTCTTTGTTCTCGTGGACGTTACTTATATCTTTTAGTAATCATGCAGAGTGCAATATACTGTACTTTTAATTCTTTCTTATACACTATTCTCATCTATTTCTCCCCCTTTCATCTCTTGTGTAGTAAATATGAAGCTTTAGATAGTGGCTAGCTAGCTAGCTTCATGTTCATGCATCTTATCTTAAATAAAATATTCAAATATAATTATAATATATAATTAAGAATGAACAACGTTTTAATCATCAAACTAATATAGATATATAGCAATATAAAATACTGTGTGCAATCACTACAGCTTTACGTGTGTTTTGAAGTCGCTTCTCTTACATTCTTTTTTTTCTTTTTTTTTTAGATGTTTACAATTCCTTCACAGCTGCTGATGAAAAAAAAAAACACACCCCAAAATGATGTTTTAAAAAGGTCCGAATCAGGGAAGTCAGCCTCAAACTTGATTTGTTTTGCCAGCTTCTCCGTCCAAGTTCAAAAGTGAACTGCAGAGATTTACATCTTTTGACCTTTGACCTTTCCAAACATCAGTGATTAATTAGTTTTTGATTACTTTGTTTGCATCATGGAAGGTATTAATGCTCATGAACATGTACATCCACTAATTCTGCATTAGTTTTATTGGTTGTAAAATGGTAGTAATTATCCAACCTCTCCTACAAATAAATCTGACACACTTAGTGCCGTCTTTTTTGCAAACAGATGTATTAAACTACCGAGGAGCCAAGAGTCTGAACACACAAGGGGAAAACACACAAGGGAACCATTAGAAGGGAAACAAAGTATCTGACTCTTTGTTTTTGAAATATGTTGTGTTAATATGCTTCCATGTCCACCAAAGTCTCTGCTGAAATTCAACATTCTGCAGGTCTGCTGCTTCTTAGATGCACCCCAGACTCCTGTGCAGGAATATAATTAGAGTTTGTGCATAAAGTAATATATGCAGTATTTTACCTTTGCATGCATGCCAAATTAACACTTCCTGTTAAAGGGTGTGTCATGTTCTATTCAGTGTGTGTATGTGTAAAATATATGTATGTGCAAATGTGTGTGTGTGTGTGTGCGTGTGTGTGCGTGTTCGTGTCATTGGACAAATTAACTACTGAGGTTTGGGGTGGGTTTTGTAGACCACAGGAAAGGCACACACACACACACACACACACACACACACACACACACACACACACACACACACACACACACACACACACACACACACAATCACATACATACACACAGAGGAAGAGGAGGAAAGCATTAAAATGCTACAATGCAATAAGTGTGTTAAAACCCAGAATTTGTACTTTTACATTTTGTGTGACCACAAGAAAAACGGCCATTCTTTCAGGCTGCAATGAATCTGTTGAGGAGATATATCAGGGCATTGTAGATGAATCAACTATAGGCGTAATCACATATAGATTTGAGCTAGCACTCGATGGAACATCTGGCATCCCTGCGTGCTGATTTAATGTCCCCATCTCCCTCTCAGCGCAGAGATGTTTCCATCCAGCTGGGATAAGGCAGAAGTAATTCTGCAAACTGGAAATCTGTCACAAGGATAACTTACAGTGGTTTGAGTCTCTTCTGACTGGTAACTACACAAAGAACAAGCAGTGGGGTAGCTGGGCTGAAGACTAATAAAAATGTCTGCATGAAATAGACCCCAGGAGGAAGATTCGGTGATGTAATGGCTCGACATTTAATAAAAAACAAACAAAACAAAACTGTTTTTTTCCCGCATTATCGAATTTAATCAATATCAAAATGTCATTTGGGGCCATAAACTATTCAAAAAATTACATTTATTAGCAGCCAATGACTCTACATTTATTTGATAGATCGGTAGGTACGTAGGTAGGTAGGTAGGTAGGTAGGTAGGTAGGTAGGTAGGTAGGTAGGTAGGTAGGTAGGTAGGTAGGTAGGTAGATGGTTTCTATTAAATATTGCAGGAAATTTGTATTGTAAGTAATTAATTTTCTATAACATTTTCAGCATCAGCATTATTACCACTATCCATGGAAACAGGTTTTAACCATACACAAGGTTTCCACAGTCAGCAGTCTACGCCAATCATTAAATCAGCCAGAATTTTTTTTTGCCACAAAGAAAACCAATGTGTGGTACTTCTCTGATTATATGAGAGTGGGAGTGTGAACATCAGGTATCAGGTATGAAGTTTGAACAAAAACAGTCTGATCCACATTTTAACATAGCACCAAGGATTCTTCTACTGGGCTCATCACATCCACACTGTGTCACAGCCGTCCTCTGCTGGGACTTCATGGTACTGCACCCACTCACTCCCCACAGTGGGACAGTTCATAAAGGGTCCATTTCACCTCCGTCACCAAGAGACAGACAAGATAGAGGAGGAATGATGTTTTGACAATGTCAAAGATGTAGGGCCTGGTTTGACTTGATTGGATTTTTTTTATTTAGTGTTTTTTTTTATTTGATGGATTTTATTTAAGCCATTTTTACAACATTTTATCATGACATTAATCTTATTTTTTATATTTAAGATATTTAATTTGTACAGGTATGTTAATACCAGTAATGTCCCCATTGAAAACCCCCCAAACCTAATTGTCTCTGTCAATCAATCAATCAATCAATCAATCAATCAATCAATCAATCAATCAATCAATCAATCAATCAATCAATCAGTCAGTCAGACGTCACGAGACATGTTCATCCGAATCAGACCTGTGTTACAGGAAGTTCACACTGGTGGCCGTGGGAGGTGGTCACGTGGTTACATTTTGCCACTGCCTCATGGAGATTGTCAGTTCAGTCATTTCATTTCCTTCTGCACAGAGCTCCAGTGATTCCAGCACACACCAGGAGTGTTTCATGTGAATTAATTCATCGACACAGATTGTGTGTGGGTGAATCATGTGTTTTGCTTCTGGTTACTTTAGATTTGCTTTTTTCATGATCTGATCTGATTGATTTTCTTCCTCCTATAACAAATTAAAAAAAAACTAAATGTATGGAGTATAGTAGAAATCTCTTTTTGGTGACTTGTTCTTAAAATACACTTTTCTAACATAAAATAGCAAGTTTTACATGATAAAATCCATATACAGTATATTTATTCTAGATATTTTCTGTGTCAACAATCTTCAAAAAGCTGCAAACTACACATTGAGTAAATATTTTATTGAAACACAGAAGTGTCTATAAATCCGGTTCGGGAAAGACAAACTGGGGATTTCATCGCGCAAATTGTTTCAGCACATCACGCGTTTCTGAAGCAAAACGGTTCCTCTTAATGTTTCAAACAGCAACAAGAACGTTGAACTTGCGGCCTGTCAGTAAAAGAACCCAGAGATCTCCCCACTGCAGCCGCGTTGTCAAATATTGAACAGGCCCTATTGATTACAGGCAGGGACAACAAGAAATGGGTTATATTTTGTTTACTTATGTGACTAGAGAGGTGGGCGGGACGTTTGCCCGTCTGGACCAATGGCATCCTCAAAAGTGTTGACGGGTGTAGATTTCAACCAATGACTGTAAAGTACAGCTGGACAAACACAACCACGAAACAACAATTTCTACACCTCGACGTTTAGGCATAGAAAGACTGAATTTACCCGATTCTAGTCTGTAACGTGAAGTACGTGGTGAACAGTAAAAGCTGTAGTTCAAGGTTTTGTAGATTTTTGTGGGGATTCCTCTGCTGTGTTGTTTCTAGTGACACCCCGGACCGGAAAAGAACTGTTTCCCCGCCACAGCTGGTTTGCGGATTCCCCCCCGTTTGTACTTGAAGTTGAGGGGTGAGTGTGTTATAAACTCTGTTTGCTCCAGGAATCAAAAGAAGACTGAAAGAGGGGATAACGTTCAACGTTTTTCCTCCCTAAAAAGTTCGCTAATAATCATATGTTTTAATTGCCCCTCTCATGTCAAAGTGATAAATTTAATGCTCCCCGACATTAGTTGGATTATAGCCTAGAAAACGCAGTTTTTAACTATTAGTTTCACACACGCACTGGATGGTATGTTTACACTGACTACAATAACAGACCTTAGCTTATTTAAGATAGTTTTACACCGTTATGTATAATCCTAGAAACATTTAATAGTCATCATCGTAAAATTGTAATGTATTAGCTTGTCTGTCTAATGTGCTGCAATGTTTAATATTTTACTTCATGAAAACGTTTGTATTTTGGGAGAGAGTTCGGACTGGAGCGATCAAGCGGCGGCGCGTCGAGGACGTTTGTTCTCATGTTGCATTCAAATACCGACTCTGAGCCCGGATTTTTAAAAACTCAGCGCCGCTCAGAAATGGGTTTATTACGTCATGTCCATGGCTGATCAACTTTCTTTGTGTTGTGAGCTCTTTATTTCCTTGCTTCCTTGTGATATTTCATCACTTGGGAATAATTATTTTAAATTTGTGGTGAGAAAAAGATATGCAATGTTTCACTACATTATTATATTTCTGATTATATCTTTATCTGCATTTAACTTGGGAGCCACTTGGTTATTTTTAATGAAAATGTCATTACTTTTGTGTTTACTGTTCAAAAATTTTTTTTAAAATGAAATGACTGTTTTGACTTTCATATGTAATTTAATAAATACTGTAGGGGTAATGAAATCAAGATTACTGAAAAACAAAACAAAACCCAAGTATTGGTTCTCGATGCTTTATCATATTCAATATTTTAATGTAACCACTTCCCATGGGCTCACCACCTGTGGGAGGGGCCATAGGGGTCACGTGCATTGTTAGCAGGGCGGTGGCCAAAGGCGGGGACCTTGGCGATCCGATCCCCGACTACAGAAGCTGGCTTTTGGGACGTGGAATGTCACCTCTCTGGCAGGGAAGGAGCCCGAGCTGGTGTGTGAGATTGAGAAGTTCCGTCTAGATATAGTCGGACTCACCTCCACACACAGCTTGGGCTCTGGTACCAGTCCTCTCGAGAGGGGTTGAGGCCTTGGAGGACGGGGCGTTGCTGACCTCAACTCGGGACGTTGTGACTCGGTGGGGAGAATACTTTGAAGACCTCCTCAATTCTGGCGACACGCCTTCCCATGAGGAAGCAGAGTCTGGGTTCTCTGTGACAGAGGTCACCGAGGTGGTTAAAAAGCTCCTCGGTGGCAGGGCCCCGGGGGCGGATGAGATCCGCCCGGAGTTCCTAAAGGCTCTGGATGTTGTGGGGCTGTCCTGGTTGACACGCCTCTGCAACATCGCGTGGACGTCGGGGACAGTGCCTCTGGATTGGCAGACTGGGGTGGTGGTCCCCCTTTTTAAGAAGGGGGACCGGAGGGTGTGCTCCAACTACAGGGGGATCACACTCCTCAGCCTCCCTGGCAAGGTCTATTCAGGGGTTCTGGAGAGGAGTGTCCGTCAGGAAGTCGAATCTCGGATTCAGGAGGAGCAGTGTGGTTTTCGTCCTGGCCGTGGAACAGTGGACCAGCTCTACACCCTCCGCAGGGTCCTTGAGGGGGCATGGGAGTTCGCCCAACCAGTCTACATGTGTTTTGTGGACTTGGAGAAGGCGTTCGACCGTGTTCCTCGTGGGGTTCTGTGGGGGGTGCTTCGGGAGTATGGGGTACCGAACTCCTTGATAAGGGCTGTCCGGTCCCTGTACGACCGATGTCAGAGTTTGGTCAGCATTGCCAGCAGTAAATCGGATTCGTTTCCAGTGAGGGCTGGACTCCGCCAAGGCTGCTCCCCAGTACACTGGCGCAGCTGTGAATATATACTGTAGGTGTGTGTGTGTGTGTGTGTGTGTGTGTGTGTTTGTATATACACACATACACACATCACTTGGAAAAAAAAAGGGATGAAAATGAGATGATGACCTTGACTTTGAGAAAACTGGGTCAAGGTCAAATTTGAACTTTTGTACACTCAGGAACCAGATAAGAGAGAAAGACGAGGGAGAAGGCCAGTGTGACTAAGACCATAGATCAAAGCTAGTGCTTTGATCTATGAAAGAAGGTCAGGGTAATATTTAGAATTCAGGGGTGTCGTGGGATGTTGCATTCTCTACATACTGTATTTATATTTACTGCATCCTCTTCTCTCACACCAACTACCTTCATGTCCTCTTTCACTACATCCATAAACCTCTTTGGTCTTCCTCTTGGCCTCCTGCCTGGCAGTTCAAAACTCAGCATCCTTCTACCAATATGTCCACTATCTCTCCTCTGGACATGTCCAAACCATCTCAGTCTGGCCTCTCTGACTTTATCTCCACAACCTCTAACTGATGTACTCATTCCTGATCCTATCCTTCCTGGTCACTCCCAAAGAGAACCTCAGAATCTTCATCTCTGCTACCTCCAGCTCAGTCTCCTGTCTTTTCCTCAGTGACACTGTCTCTAGACCAAACAACATCGCTGGTCTCACCACAGTTTTGTACACCTTTCCTTTCATTTTAGCTGAAACTCTTCTATCACACATCACACCTGACACTTTCCTCCACCCATTCCATCCTGCCTGTATACGCTTCTTCACCTCTTTTCCACAGTCTTCATTTGCTCTGGAATGTTGACCCTAAGTACTTAAAATCCTCCACCTTCTTGATCTCTTCTCCCTTTAACCTCTCTCTTCCACTTGGGTCCCTCTCATTCACACACATCTACTTTGTCTTACTGCGGCTATCCTTCATTCCTCCCCTTGCCAGGACAAACCTCCACCTCTCTAGCTTCACTTCAACCTCTGCCCTGCTCTCACTAAGGATCACAATGTCATCTTCAAACGTCATAGTCCATGGAGACTCCTGTCTAACCTCGTCTGTCAGCCTGTCCATCACCATAGTGAACAAGAAGGGACTCAGAGCTGATCCCTGATGCAGTCCCACCTCCACCTTGAACTCCTCTGTCACACCTACAGCACACCTCACCACTGTCTTACAGTCCTCATACATGTCCTGCACTGCTCTAACATACTTCTCTGCCACTCTAGACTTCCTCATTCTTTTCCAGTTCCTGAGTGTAAAAAAAGTAAAAATTTGACCTTGACCTAGTTTTCCCAAGCTCAAGATCATCATCTTATTTTCATCCCCTTTGCCGCCCAAGTAATGTGCTTTTTGTTTCATCCCACTATCTGCAACGGTTGCGAAGATATTTGATGGACTAACGGACGGACGGACGAACACACAAACGCTGACAATTACAATACATCACCGCTTTGAAGTGGGATGTAATCAGTCTGATGCTGAAAGGAGTGAAATACATTGAGTTTTTAATCACAGGAGACAAACCAATCAATAAGAGATTCCAGTCGTTCTTTCCTGTTATGCAGTTGAGGTGTTTTTGTGCTTTTTATGTATTATTTTGTAAATAACACGTGTCTTTAGTTAAAGTTGCCGGATGAAGCAAGTCATCTGCCTTTGGTCCTTAGAAATTGTGATTTTCAGTTTTTTCAGATTCCGTAACGTGACTGTCGTAATTCCTACATTCGGCTGACATATGAATGCCGCTTCAGACCACGTGATCGACCCAGCTTTCTAACGTTAGCAAGGTGGCTAACGAGACTTAGCTAACTTGAGCTACGTTGCATCACGGCACTAAGTAATCCCCACCGGAGGAACAAGAACGCACAGTCTTTGCTGTGTACTTGCAAATAACTTTTGTGTAGCGTTACACTTGACGGCGAACGCTGAGAGCACGATGCCAGGTAATTCCAACCTTTCAAACATTGTTTTGACGTTTTGTCTTGCGCGTGTAAAGCTGTGCTACCCCTGAAGTGGATGCTTGTTTTGTTGACCTGTTTCCCCGATGCTGCTGCCATGCTGTAGCAGCGTGCTAGCTGATAACGACGACTTTGGGTTCAAGCATTTTAACGGGGATGGAGTTTGACCTCAACCACTTGTTTTTGTGTGTCAAAAACATACACGTGTGTTTCTTTTGCCACACTGCTTACGTGTAAGTCGTTTTCATGTCGGTTCGCTAAACTTTAGTGATAGAAATGGAGCCGCCCGCCCCAGTCTACCCTTTGTTGTTGCTGGGATAGCTTTCACCTTAGGCCCGCTCATTGACTGCAAAGCTACGTGTGCCTGGCTAGCTTCTTAGCTGCCGCGAAGTTGCTACTTAGCATTACCTCGGCTAATACCATCCAATCCATTGACCAACTTTCCAGGTAGGCCCGGACACCTGGTTAGCGGGTTAGCTATCAGATGACATTAGCATCCGTTAACGACGACACAGCTGCTGCTAGTTACGTTTAGCGCTCCAACTGTTTCATTACATAAGCTGCTATATAGTTTATTAAATGCATTTCAAAACGGCGCTGGACACAGTCGATGAAGTTAAACAAGCCCATTTTAGCCACTCCATCGACTATGTTTTTATTATCAGCATTATTTCTTTCACATTTGGGTTTTTTTTTAAAACATGCCAACTACTGCACATTTTTGGGTTTGTTCAACGATGTAATGAATGACTCAAGGTTTTCACATTAAATTCTGTGTAATGACCTTTTTGAACTCGTTTTATTCCTCGCCTCGCGTATTTTGTCATACATTGTTTTTGATTTCAATATTTTCACGATTAATTATTGTTTTAGGTATTTGTGTCTTTTTCTGTTCTTTCCCCAACAGAAGTCACTCAAGAAACGCTGAAAGCAATTTGTTTTCTTAATTTTAACACTTTAATTACAAATTTTACAATATTTGAACTATTCAGCATTTATTTCTTAATAATAACTTATTTTTTTCTATAAAACAAATATAAATGGGATGGGGTTTTGGTGGTGATTGGAATCTTGGATATGTCAAAAATTAGCAACAAAATTTATTTAATTTCATTAGCATTTTTTAAATAAATCAAAATACTCCTTCTGGACGGCTTCATTGTCAAAAATGCCCCATTGACTTCAGTTAAAATCTTTTAAAAAAAAATCTTCCTGCCATTGCGGTATAAAACCACACATTCTTTAATATTAGCATTTAATTTTGAAGGAAAGTTGTGATATTTGACATGTACTGAATTGAGTCATCTGTTTTCCCATTGTAGGTGGATTCATGAAATTCTTGTTTTTTGCTATTCATATTTAATTGAAATAAAATTTATATTTGTTAAAAAGTGGCTCAGTGGTAGAGCGGTCCAATGTTCTTAAGATCGGCGGTTCGATTCCTGCTCCCGCCCAAAAAAAACACCCAGAGTGTGAGCTGACAGTGGGAGGTGTCAGCTCGCCTCCGATGCACTGCCGAGGCGCCCTTGAGCAAGGCGCCGTCCCCCTTCACGAGTTGCTCATTTGGGGCGCTCCATAAAGGGGCTGCCCGCCACTCTACCTCCCCCTGCAAACCTACAGGCCCGTGTGTGTGTGTGTGTGTGCGCGCATGTGCTACAGGGGCCTGTACAAACTAACCATTAATGCATGCGTTTGCAGTATTTACTAACTATAGTGTGGTCTCAATTTCCCTCTCGGGATCAGACCAGTATCTTCTTTTCCTTTCGGCTTTTCCCATCAGGGGTCGCCACAGCGAATCAATTGCCTCCATCTAACCCTGTCTTCTGCATCCTCTTCTCTCACACCAACTTCCTTCATGTCCTCTTTCACTATCACACTAACTAGCTTCATGTCCTCTTCTAAGTAAAAAAATAAAATTAACGTGTAGTTTAGACATTTAACTAGCATAAAAAGGGTTAAAAGTCTAAAAGTGTAGTGTTTTTAAGCAGGATAAAGGTTATCAACTGAGTTATGAAAAGAAATAGCAAAAATATTGATGTGTGATGAGTTTGTCATTTTTTTGTGCATGTAAATTTTTGGCAGAAAATTATCCCGAGTAGCAAATTTGACAGGGGCAAAAGGTTTAGGGCTTGACTTGAAGTCCTTCAAATATCGTTAATTTATAACAGTGGTTGCTAAAAAACACGTTTTGATTGTAAAATTTACAGTCATTATGTGTACCCCTCATACAATAATTTTTTGTTTAGAGTCCAAGTCACAGCAAAAGATTAATTTTATAAGTATTTACCGTGAAAGTTTTGTGTTATCAGTGTAACACAATTGAAATCCTTCAACAATCATTAGATTATTAGGGAGAATCCACAAAGGCCCATAATAGTAAATACAATGAGTTAATCAATAATCATGACATGACATTGAGGAAGCCAAGTGTCTCTAACTAAATATTAGATGTTGACCAGTGCATCATTATGCAACTTGACCGTGTCCAGTGGAACATGCAATGGATTAATGGCACAAAGCTCCCAGGGTCATCTGCTGTTCCCTCCTGTATTGTGTAGAGGCAGGTTTAAATATAGTTTGTAATCAATGCAGCACCAGAGATCTATTTGCATTTCAAAATGTTTATTTTATCAACTTCCAGAAAATTGTGATAACCCATCACACCCCAAAAGGGTGACAAGGTGGCGCCGCACAACAAGGGAGGTCCGGGTTCGAGTCCCACTCAGTGCGGAGTTTGCATGTTCTCCCTCTGTCAGCGTGGGTTCTCTCCGTGTCCGCCAGCTTCCTCCCACCTCCAAAAACATGCGCTTCAGGTTAATTGGCCAGTCCCAAATTACACAGAGAAGTGAGTGAGTGGGTGTGTGCGTGTTTGTGTGTATACGTGTAGCTCTGCGGTGCATTGGCCCCCACCTCATGCCCTCTGTCAGCTGGGATAGGCTCCAGCTACCCATGACCCGCGTAAAGCGGATGAAGTGGGTAAGAAAATGAATGAATGGGGGAACACCAAAAGCATTTGAAGTTCCTATTATTATTCCAAAACCCAAGTTTTGTTTTTTCATTGACATCTTGTTCTTTTCACGATCAACTTATTTTCTTACTTCTCTTCCTGAAGTGTATCATTGAAGGAAATCCATCTTTGCAGTGTTTGTTGGAGTCAGACCTCAGACTGTGTTGTGCATAAAACTCTCTATAATCAATAAAGTTATACTCTACTCTATATGCCCCAGTCAAAAGGATTTTAAGCGCCGTGGTATGTGGAAGCTGAAACACTTTGATATCTTGGCAGGGGCACCCGCTCAGCTGGTCCAGAGCTTCATGACAGTCACATTATCTTGCAAAACAAAATATTACTTCGTCTCTCACCCTGATCATCACCAGTGTCTAGCATATTGATCAGAGAGATAACCAGAAACAAACAAAGAGAGCCTCTCAATAGCCTCCTTAGAATATACATGGTTATTGAACCCCTGAAGGTTGTTTTTGTGTGTGTTGGCTCACACGTTGAGACAGAAATAACAGGAGTGGGCACCAGTGAAACATTATGCAGTGACTGCATGTCAGGTGGGTGAAGCTACTGGAAGTTTGAGGAAGTGGGTCAAACATAGAAATGTGTGTCTGCATCTCCAGGTTAATCCCAGGGCTGCGGTCTGTGCCATTTGTTGAGGTCATCATGGATCCAGCCTGTGGAAGCTGACAATCTTAGAGTTATGTCATTATTTAGTTATGTCATTATTATTATTTAGACATTTTTAATCAGAAGGCGGTCACTCTGCCGCCAAAGCAAGGCTGCATATAATTTTTTATATTTTTTTCATACTTGGACAGATAATCATGATGATAATCATGTCTTGCTGCAAATGAAGTGAGTAGAAGGATGGAGGAATAGGGCTGGTTGTTTGTCTCTCACATGTCATTTCTGGAACAGAGTTCAAACATAATGCAGTATTTTTAATAACACATCTGTCAAATGAAAAGCACATAGGCTCAAGAGGGCCAGGCATTTGTTTGGATTTTAACCATTTGGATTCTGCTTTTCAGTTCAGCTTCTTGACAATGCTTTTGTTGTTTCTGGAGGATGGGGGACAAAACAGTCCACATGCTTATTTCACAGGCAAAAATGTAGTTTTTAAAAATCTTTTTTTTTTCTTTACTGGTACCTTTAATCATGAATGACTCATTCATCAATCCTTGTCATGTCGTGGCCTCGCCATCTCTGCCTTAGCGACAAGAAACTGGGTGCAAGTGTTGGCAATCTGTGGACGTACATCTACAAAATTAATGTATAATAGTTCAGTATTCACATTTGACCGTAGTAATTATTTGCTGTTGACAAGAGGACAACATTTAATGGTCACCCAAATCAAACTCGGTATACTTTCTGATCTGAACAATGAAAGCAATGTACTGAAGCTGCACGTCACCACAGGAACTGGAACTACAATGCAATGAAATTTATTTGTAATCAATTTTTGGCAAAGGATCCTTATTTTGTCCTAAGAAAATCTGACAGCGTCGGCTGGATTTTTGTGTGACAAAGATATTTTACCACCAAAACAATATTCATGATGTAGAGATTGGTGAATAAACACAAGACAGAAGTTTGTTTGTTTCAGGGTGATGAACCCGGCTTTTTGCTCATATATATTTTCCAAACCTGATTTGCATTCGGTGGTGTTACAGCTTCAGATGACGCAAGATGAAATGTGAAAGCACAGAATATCCCGAGGGCATCATAAGTGAAGTCTGGATTACACTCCAAGGAATTCAGACAGAAAGTCCACATGAAAAGTCCACCGTGTTCCTGCCACAGCTGCCAGAAAGCTGGTGAAGCATCTGTCCTGAACCTGGACACGAGTTCCTAAATGACTTGTTGTTTTTCAGTACATGAAAACTTTTTTATAAATTATCTGAAAGCGGCAAGACAGATGTGGCTGCATTACATTTACAACACTCTATAGTCACATTGACACAATGGTTCATTCTGCTTTTGTACCATTATTGTTATAAGCTTTGCGTTTCTTTTTGTTTTCGGTTACATTTCAGTTTAGTTGGCCGTGGGTCACTGTTTGTGTCCAGACCCTGGGGTTCAACCAGTGCAGTTTTTACATCTAAAAAGCTGTTATGATTTGAAAATACCAAACACTCTATTGAGCCTTTACACTCAGGTTGGGGAATGCTGAACAACAATCTTTCAAACATCACTGATTAGACTTCAATACCAGAACAACAAAGGATTTCACATTGCTTGGCCTCAATAAGGTAAAAAATATGAAATGTATGGGTTTTGTTTTCTGGTCTCATGCAGCTAGTTGTCTGGAGTTGGTTTAAGGAAGATATATTGTGTCTTCCTTAAACCTAAATGGTTAGGTCTTAACCATTTTTCTAAATTTTCAGCGGTTCTCGTTTGCAGAACCGGCTGAAATGAGCGGTCCAGAGGTGGCCAAGACACCTGGAGGAGGAGCTCCTGGCAAGGAGGGGAAGGAGCCAGTGGCCAACGGACATGCAGGGGAGGGCAATGACGCCAACCCGTTCGCTGAGTACATGTGGATGGAGAACGAAGAGGAGTACAACAGACAGGTTTGTGCCGTAGAAATGGAAAATGCAGAAATTTAAACCGTCTGTCCTTAAAACAAATAGGTATATGGGATCTTTGTTTCATTTAAAAAAAAGTTTTGGTACGGCTGTACGGTGGTACATTGAGATGGGATCTTCTATATGTTGGTGTTCCGGACTCAGTCGGAGTCTTTCCAGAGATCATAAGAACGATCTGATCAGAATACATCGACTCTGAGGAGAGGGGACAACTGTCTGGGGCTGAGTGTGAGGAGCAGCAGGATGAGGGTGATGTAGATGCTGTGATGAAGCATCTAATGTTCTGTTCAGGACCGATACCTATCATTATCATAGACCGTCTGGCTTTACGTAATTCCTCCTTCCAGCTGTTTGTCTTCTTGCTTGGCTGGATGTGTGGTGTATTAAATGCCACAGCACAGAGAAGATTTGTCTCAGGCTTGTCTCCTAATTGATGGGCTAAACTAAAATGTTGTACATCTCTTCCCTTTATTTCCCAGGTTGAGGAAGAGCTCTTGGAGCAGGAATTCTTGGAACGCTGCTTCCAGGAAATGCTGGAGGAGGAGGACAAGGATTGGTTCATCCCTGAGCGAGACCTCAACAACCAGGGGGTGGGGCAGCTGCAGCAGCAGCTCAACGGCCTGTCGGTCAGCGATCACCACAACAACCTGGAAGAGGTGGCGGTGAGTCGGCGGCTTGTCCCCCCTCCAGCTCGCTTTGAAATGTGTGATACGGGTCAGAGGTTTAAAGGAGGCTTTTTTTCTGCTCCTCTCGATCTGCAGAGGAAGAGCATCTTGAATCCTGAAGCGAAGGAGTTCGTCCCGGGGAAGAAATACTAGGAGTCCCCCTCACCCCCATGGAGCCTCCACATGCACACACACACGCAAACCGGTCCTCGTATACTCTCAGAGACTCTGGCGGCCACGACCGCGCACACACAAATTCTCACATGCACACACACGCACATACACTTACACACAAAGTCCTTTGCATGTTGGCTGGCCCAGTTGGGGGGTGGGGGGATTTCTTTTTGTTTTTGTTTTTCATTTTTGTTTCTTCGATCTTTTTATTTCCTGTTTGTTCTTGTAAACTGAGGGACATTGGGATCAGGGGTGGGGGGTGGGTGTAAAACCAGCACCGCTCTGCTGCGAGTGCGAGCATTTCAGATGATTCTGTTGGTTAACAGAGACCGCAGACCTCATCAACGTCCCCTCGAAACCGAGGCAGCTACTGTGGGAGTGATGCCAAGCGGCAAATTTTCAACAAATTCCACCACATCGAATTGAAAACTCACTTCACAGATTTGTCGATTTGTGTGTTGCACATTTGAAACTGCATCACCAGAAGGTTTGAGGGTTTCCATGACAGGGGAGGTTGGAGAATGACTAACATTTTAAGGGGACTTGATGGGTCTCTGCCGTGTCTCTGTGTATTTTGTCATGGTCGGTCAAACCCGTTCACGTTCTCTCCAGTGATGTCAGGAACTCCCGGTGACATCAGAGCTAGAAAGGCAACATCTCCGTATTTGCAGTGGCTTCATTCCAAACCAAATCCAGACCCCACACGACCTGCCAATTTGGATTCAAGTTGATCTCAACATCCGATCATTTTTACTAAAATTATGTGGAAGTTTGATCTTTTGTCCAGCTTCAAAGAGTATAAGTTGTGAGTTTCCTGATCAGGCTGAGTTTAGCAAGGAAGTGTCATTAAAGAGGGAACAGTAATATTTTTTTTTTTACATCATTAAAAACTTTATTGCCCTTATTTCATTCCCCCCCCCCATAACTTTTGGTTTGATGCAAGCATTTGGAATTGGCCTGGAACGATGCCATTGTCTTTCTACTGCAGTCATTTTTCACAAACTCCAGCATCAGATCGAGTTTCTACGTACGAATCACGCCAAACAACTTTTCCTTTTTTTTCATCATGTTTTTTTTTTTGTCTCTACTGGGTAAATAAAATGGTGTCCATCAGTCCTGTTTGCAGACAGAAACGCAAGGGAACAGTTCTGTCACGACCAATCAGAATCCAGCATTCTGGCTTCTGGTTGCCTCGGTGTTCTGCATTTTGTAGGCTGGCTTCGTTTTGAAAGTCCTCTTTTAATCGTAAACCTTCATTGTGGTCTGGTTTTCAGAGAAGCGTCACCTCCTAGTACAAGTATAATCTCCGTTAAGTTGTGAGCCAATAGGAAACGTATTTGTGAAAGATCATTTTGGAAACCAAGATTCTAATGGGCTGTAAATGAATTATGGAGTCAGTTTATCGAGTACTCGGCCATCTCGGCTAGGATATGCAGAGACAGTGATGTGATCTTAACGTTAATCTCTTTGCCACTGCTCATTTGTGATATAAAGTGACAATAATGTCTTGTGTATTCGGCTGTGTTAGTGTTAAGTAGACACTTGAGCTTCAGTGTAGAATCTGACAGGTGAAGCCACGTCTTAACATCTGTGGAGTTTTTCCCTCTTTTCACACTGACAAGTACTCAAGTATGTACTTAAAGCGTACAGTAGAGACTTGGTTACAATGAAACTTCCTCGCACAGTGTTGGAACTCAGCTGTTGATTTTGCTTCTTGGTCAAAAGCCAGGTGGATCGTACAACATGAAATCATTTTTGGTGATTTTGTTTAGATGAGTTAGATTACAACAGCCATTTAAGAAGAAGTCCAGAAGATACATTATGAATTTCAATACAAACAAAATCATGAAAAAATATGAATAAAGATCTTAAAGACAAAAGTTTTTGTCAGTCTTGTGTGTTATGATGCCTATGGGCTGTCAGTTAATGTTAGTCTGATTTGTGGCTGATCCCTGGTCAATCAAGGACTCCCAAATGCCCTCCAATGGGCAAAATGGTTCGATCCATGTCATGATGCCTCAGGTGGATTATTCTAATGGTGCCTATTTCTCCTTAAATTTGATGCTTGAAATTGGGCGGATTAGTGACTCGAGTCGTTATTCTGGGTTGGATCAAAACAATAGCCACTATTTCAACATGTACTTCTTAAATACAAATTTATTTTATATCTAGTGATCCCTCGTTATTAGCGGTTAATGCGTTCCAGGAACCACCCGCAAAAAATTCTGCGATACAGCGACAAATGATTATTTACAATACAGTATTTAAACATTTATTAACCCTCCCCATACTGATATTAAACCACCTTATACCTGTATTAACTTTCGCCAGACTGTTAAAAGTACTTTTGTGTCTCACGGAAGTGCGCTGCTTTCCGAGACTCACGGAACTCAACGCACTTTTGGATGCCGTCAGCCAATAGAATGTGCGTACAGTAACACATGACTACCAAAAATCTGCGATGAGGTGAAGCTGCGTGTGTTGATGCGCGAGTGCGCATGGTATTACTGTATACAATTCTGCGCGTTCCAAACAATTTAACGATTTAAAAAAAAGATTATGACAGGACTGGAGTCAGAACACAATAAATACTATTATCTACAACGCACACTAAGATTTTTTAGAAGATAGATACTTTAATAATCCCGGAGAAAATTTCACAAAGACAAAACTAACAAGAATACTAAAAATGTAAAATCTGATGCTTAGTTGTCTGATGCAGCAGTTCAATAACTAAAAACAGCGACACATTCAATTTCAAAATTACAAGCATTCTTTGTAGTGTCTGGTAACCTTTGTCACCATAAACGGCAGCATAAATGGATTAGAAAGATACAAATTCCAACCCATGTAATAATTTTCTGTAACACAAGAATGCGAAGTTAATGAATTTTGACTTAATTACGTCATTTTGAAGTACTGCTTTAACACGTTAGAAAAAAAATGTTAACTTGATATTTAATGGTCATCAAACCAGATGTAAACCAGCCATGGTTAGAGAGTTGGCAGGGTTTTCAGGGTTATTGCCAAAACAAGCGAGGATTGATCCCGTCTTAATGCCTGTGGCTGATAAAATAAATGTCCATTTAATTTAGAACAGTCATCTGGCGGCAGGTTTTTCTTTTTTTGGTCTTGACCAAACAACCAATCAAGCAAGAGTCAAAGTATTGATGCCGTTTCAGGCTGAACAGCTGAGTGTCTAATCATTACTGTCTTCACAAAAACCTGACAGAACTGTAGATCAACAACTTTAAAATATATTTAATCCTTATTATAAAACCAGGAATAGCAATTATTGCACCTTTGTCGCTCAATAAGATTACATGCAACAATTCAATTTCTTGAACTTTGCTGCACAGCAGCTGATGTGTTCCCACAAATTTTGATTTTGATCCAGCAAATCAAGCGTAAAGGTTTTTTGGACTGAAATTACAATATGTTGACTTAACAAATCAGTTCTATTGTACCCAAAATGCAAGAAGAGACTGTTCTGGTTCAGTTATTTATTACGTCAAATGTTAACAGGTACAAATATTTACAATAATATTCCCACAATACATTGGTTAAAAAAAATTTCAAAAAATTCTTAATCAAATCCACTGCGATAACATTATTAAATCACTGTCAGTATAGTAAACTTTGTTAATAAAGTTGTAAATAATCATAAACGGCCAAAACAATTTAACTTTCGCTGATTGGTCAACTCCTATTGGTTGCTGCTGAAGGACTGCCGGTAGAAGACTTTGGCATTGGTGGAGTAGTCCATACTTATAGCGGCGCCAATATTCTGAGCTCCCAGACTCGCACCACCAAGGGCTGAGGAGTGCTGCAAAATCATGAGGCTGTATCCATGGAAACGACCCTTGAACTTGTTGGATGACGCAAGTTTACCCAAGACCTCTGTAAACCCTGGTCAGATGAAACAAAAAGAGGAAGCAGATTCAGTGGAAGACCTCTTATCTTAAATCAATGGTTATTTAATTTATTATTTATTATATAATTTATTATTATCAATTAATGATTCCACTCCAGAAACCAACCTGGCTTTAGGAGCTCCCAGCTCCTCCACACAGAGCCCTCACAGAGGATGGGCAGCCCCATCTCACCATTCAGGAGCGGCTGTGATTACAGATAAGATGAATATCATCACTAAACATCTCCGCTGTTGCATGACTCGATTTAGTGAACACGCACTGTCTCTTCGACATGACTGTTAGAACATGAATTACCTCCTGCGCTGTGGGTAAAACTGCCTCGACGTGTTTGGCCAGGACTCTCCCAGCCTCGGTGAACACATGCTGGCAGAGAGCGTCTCCTGCTTCAGCACCTTCAACACGGACACCGTGTTTATTTCACCTCTTAAAAACAACCGAAGCAGAAAGTGATGCACCAAATTACCTTCAGCCAGCTTCTTGCAGAATCCAGCAAAGTGAGACTTGTTGAAGTTCCTGTAAAGGTGTGGCAGCATGCCCATCAAATCTGACACCTGAGGTGGATTATATATTATATAGTGGATTATATATTATATATATTATATTTCACATATGAATTTTTTCCCCACAGCATTTTACATCAGAAGAAGGAAACAAGATTTTTCTAATTTATGAGTCTTGTGTTTTTCTTTTCTTTTTTGCTATAAGATCAGGCTAATTTCTGAATAAACTGGAAATGTTTCCTCAATATTGCTGCAGTCTGACCTGGAAGTGTTCTTCCATGTCTTTTCTGACACGCGTGATGTCGTGAGGAGAAGTGACCAGGTTGTCTCTGGCATCAAACACTGTCTTAACCGCCAAATGAGAAATCCAGAACCCTGAGAGACCAAAAAAAAAAAAAGACATCAAATGAGTTTGGTCCAGTCAATAAAAATATAAAACATCCATAAATATTTCCATGGTTACCTGACCCTTCGTCACCCATCATGTGACCCCAGCCTCCGCAGCCAATCTGTGATCCATCAGGATTGACTAACTTACAGTTGGAGCCCGTCCCTGATATCAAAACGACACCTCCTGCAGAAAAACAAATTAAGAGAGACGACAATTACATGATAACTGACTGGTGGCGCCAGGCCATAAAGCTTGAAGTGACACACTCAATACACACACCTAAGGGGTAAAGTATCATACCTGTTGGAACACTTCATGGTCATGATTTCGACTGTAAAATGTTAAGAGTATTTTTCAAATGTCAACTATGACAGCGGAGTTAATCTTCTGAAGGTTGTAAGGTGTCAGTGCAGATTTTACAGACATAAAATATACAACAGATTGGATTAGATTTAACTTCAGTGTTAAGTTTTGTGCTTTTTAATTGTAGTGAAAGAGGACATGAAGGGAGTTGTTGTGAGAGACGAGGATGCAGAAGACGGGGTTAGATGGATACAATTGATTCGCTGCGGCGACCCCTGAAGTGAAAAGCCGGAAGGAAAAGAAGAAAGGAGAAGTTAAGTTTTGAGCTGAGGTTTCACTCCAGTAATAAAAAAAGTACACTCACCACGATCGCTGGCTGTTGCCATGGCACCAATGGCGTCTGTGGTAATAAAATAGTGCTGGCTCAGAGTGGGGAACTGTTCCCTCATCTGGTCAATCAGTTTGTCGATGGCGTCCTTCTGCTCCCCTCCACTCAGAGACATGCCCTGCACACAAAGTCCGTCAGAAACTTGTCCATCGTCATCGAGCACCTTCAACAGGAAGTAAATGAGCAACGGGAAGGCCTGTGAGATGTTTACTGACCAACGAGCGTAGCGGCGTGTTTGGATCCAGCCCTGCCTCCATCTTAGCTCTTTGGACCATGTCGTTGATGACCTCAATGCATTTGTCCACCCCCACCAGCTATCCAGACAGACAAACGACACAGGAGCAAAGTCTTCATGTCATCAGATTTCTTTGTTTCATTTCATAATCAAACTTGTCAATAAACTAAGTCTAAACAACATGTCTAATAGTTTTTGTTATTTTCTTTCCTTTAAATGTAGATGGGAGGATGAGTCTTGGATCAGAATAGACCATATCTGGAATCCAGGATCATTTTTCGCTGTTAGTTTTTCTGTAATTTCTCAACAAATAATGCAACTTGACCCCAAAAAATATAGATCCACCTGATATCAATATATTTTAATAGGGAGTAGTCTGTCCTTTGTATTACAGTCCCAGGGATAGATCCTGGATTTCAGACGAAGATTGTTGAATTGCCATTCTCAATGTTTCTTACAAACTAACTCCATCCCTGACTCTTACCCAGTGGTTTGTGGACGATCCTTCTGTCTGGGCCAGGATCTTTCCATCTGCTGCCACCAAAATCGCTTTGGAGTGGGTTCCTCCACTGGAGGAAGAGAAACACATTCGTGATCAATAAAAACTGGTTATATATTTACTTTGGGTAAGGCAACAACGACACAGACTATGAAACTTTCGGGGTGTAATTTAAAAAAAAAAAAAAGACCTGAAAAATAATTTTAACATTCATTCTCATAACTGCATTTAAAATGACAAGCACTTCCACAAAATCTGAGGGAGGCTGATCGATCATGAGACGCGCAGAAGTCGAATTTTCTGCAGCTGAAATCACAACTTTAGTCAACAGACGTTTGACTGCGGTCATCAAGAAAATACGAAGACATTTCACATACATCCTCTACTTAGTTATAAATGGAAAAATAACACAGAGAAGGCTTTTTTTAATTTAAATTTAGTCATTCTTACCCCTCGACGCCGCCGAACACCGATGTCATTTGTAACTTCCTGCTTTGGGACAATCTCAGTGCGCAAATATCGCGAGAACGACAGCTGCTCTTGAACCTGTAGCACTGATCAACCTGTAGGCGGCAGTAGTGTCCCGGGGAAATGAATAAATCTACTTTTCTCACAGAACTACTGTACAGATTCCAGTATTTTTTTTAAAAAATGTGACCACATTTTGTTATGCATGGACAGTTTTGCCAGCAGAATGCCTTTGTAACTAATTAAATTGGCGACCAGCTTCTTTTTGCCAATATTACTGTCAAAAAATACCCGCTTCTTGAAAGTCTCACACCCCTTCAGTTAAATAGTAAGCTCACACCCCACTATATTTGCCAAAATAGACGCCAAATCTTTATTTCATAAATTCACTTTATTTTGTATTTCGTTAGAAGGCTCTTGTCCGTGCGCAAACCAAAAGAGAAGTTACACAAGACTGAGGAGGCGGGAGGAGAGGAAGAACAGCGCTGCTCGGCGCTCTCACACCATGCGCTGCTCACTCATCCTGTGTCAAGTCTGCAGTATTGCGTGAATACCGGATGTTACTTAATTCATACGTCACAGTAAAAGCACACATCAATACGATTACCGTTTATCCTGAGCGTCCTTTGGAATGAGTACATCAGAGGGACAGCACATGTTAGAGGTTTTGGAGATAAAGTCAGAGAGGCCAGACTGAGATGGTTTGGACATGTCCAGAGGAGAGATAGTGAATATATTGATAGAAGGATGCTGAGTTTTGAACTGCTGGGCAGGAGGCATAGAGAAAGACCAAAGAGGAGGTTTATGGATGTAGTGAAAGAGGACATGAAGGTAGTTTGTTGGAGAGAAGAGGATGCAGAAGACAGGGTTACATGGAGGCAATTGATTTGCTGTGGTGACCACTGAAGGGAAAAGTCGAAAGGAAAAAAAGAAGTCCTTTATGACGGGGTTTATTTTCATTTCAGAACTTTGTAAGCTCAGTAACACTACAAACTTTAATTGTATCAATTATTTACATTTTTTTATGTCACTGTTGAGCTGTACATGAATGAGGTTTCATAAATAGACCTGATATGTCTCATTGCAATAATAATCATTGCGTGATACACAGTACAGTACCTCTTTCAAAACAGAGTGAATATTTAATTTATCACCGCCTTTCAGATGAACTTGTCCATTCTAGTGAAACATGGCTAGGTATCATGAAGGGCGTATTATTCATTTAATGTCAATCTGATATTTTGAGGAGATTGTAATTCATCTAGACATGTCTTCTATAATGGCATAAAATACTGTGCATGTTCAAACAATTTAGGTCTTGAAACTAAATTTTGAGGAATGTCCTTTGACATATCAAGCCTCAAGATAAATAAATAAAAATAAAGACCTACCCACCTAATTTTTGACTATACTGTGAATCTAAACACCATAAGAAATATTGACACTTATTGAGTCAAAACTTTAAATTGATACTGTAATTAGGTTTTAATAGCTTCCTGTCTGGGTTTCAGATGGCACTTCGGAGTACAGTATTTAACTTCTGCAGGGGACCTTTTATAAAAATATTTTTTTATTTGTCTTGTCCTATCTTAAAAAGCACTCATTACAAAAAATTACTTAAAACCTAGTAATATCTAAATAATACATACCATATAATACTACAGGTTTATAACAGGAAGATCAGTAAGGAGATGTCTTTTTTTTTTACCAGACTTTTATTGTGAAGGACCTAAGCGGAAGCTCCTGTTATCTCCAGCAGGTACCTTTTCAGGGTCCAGCCCGACAGGAGGACTGAGAGGCAGAACAGACGCAGCGACAATACTTGGACATTTATAAGTTAGTCCGGACCACCCTGAGACTTTTCTGGATCTATTTATTCCACAGCGACCCCGAAGTGAACGCGAGGCGAACAATTAATGTGTCTCCACGGAAGGAAAGCGGAAGAGAGAGACAGAAGGGGGAAGTTGTTGGGGGAACAGAGGAAAAGTAACCCCAAATAATTGATATTCCTTCGTCAAGTTGAAGTCAGACCTCAGCTTCCTGGAGGAAGGGTGGCCCTGGAGCGTTTGGGGCATGGACACCCACGTTAAGGAGGGACAGCTGTACGTGCAGCACCAGAAGTTTGGAAAGGTAAGATTACTAGTTAGTAATGACTCACAAAAGTTTGTGCAACAACACAATAGAAATGTAATGAAATATAAATACATAGAAGGCACGAATCTGTGTGAGGTCTCAGCTCAAATATTCATAAAAAACAGTGGACAACAACATAAATAGAAATAAATCCATGTCATCGTGATTTAATGATGTTTCACTTTACGAGGCAACCCAAACCTGTTGGGTCAGTTCAAATAAATCAGTAAAAATACAGACATTGTAAATACTCCTAACAGCAGGGTTCGTAGGACATTTTTTTATGATATGAAGAGAACTGGAAATGTTCCATAATTTAATGCAGGTTCTAAAGCTAGTTGATAGATTTTTGCATCATAACAACGTCATCTGTGTTTGAATCTTTTTTTTTTTCTAATCTGAAAGCGGTCTGGTGCTAATTTGCACTTGAATGTTTTAAAGTTATGCAACCAGATCACTGGTTTACTGAAAGTAAGCACTGGAAAGTAAGAAGAACAAACCAGTGGACGATGATCCTGCTTTAAAGAAGTGAATCAGATTCACTTGTTTTACCTGGAAAACATGAAATGTGCACTAATGCAGCACAACATCACATGTGTGCACATGTGTAAAAAATAAGCACAATAAATTAATGAAATAGTTGAAAAATAATGACAATAAAGCTGAATATTTGAGTTGTCGTCGCTGGTGTCTTCAAAGGGAATCGAAGTGCAGATGGAGAGAAGTTATCACAGTTTGACTTATCTGGCCTTGGTTTGATATGGCGATTTGTCTGTGTGTGCAGTGTGTTTATGGGCTGATGTATGTGTGTTAACACTCAAGTATATGTGAAAGTACCAGAAACCAAACTGGACAAAGTTGGGTTCACGGAGTTAGTCAGACTCTCCACATCGCTGTGGAGCTGCCAACAGTCACGGGCTGAGTCGTGTGTGTGGACACAACTGTCACCTGTGTGTGCACATGTGTGTGTGTGTGTCTGCTCCAACTCTGGCCTCGACACAACCCTGCCTTTGGTTTCAGAGCCTCGCTGGATGGGAACTCATTTAGTCTTTCTCACTTGTAAGACGCTCTTTGTCTGTCTTTCTCTGGTCATATGACACAAATCAGCCAAATGTTTTGGCTCTGTGTCCTACCCTGGGATCACCACCACCACTGCCTCTGTGTGTGTGTGTGTGTGTGTGTGTGTGTGTGTGTGTATCTATCGCCACATTTTCAAATACATGTCTTTGCAGGAAAGAGAATAGCAGTGGATAAAAAACAAGTAAAGATTCAGGAAGCTGGATGTAGGCTGAATGTAAAAATGTTAAAATTGGCATGAGGTATAATTATGTAATCAATAGGTCTGTCAGTGAATGCACACACACGGACACACAAGCTAGTTTCCATGTGCACAATTGGAAAATGTGACTTATTAGTTGAGTAGCCAGGTCTGACCCAGCTCTAGTTCAGGTTCTGATCCTGTTTATGATGTGTAAAGTAATAGTAGCGGCAAGAGGGCACAAGCCAGTGTCTTATTGTGCCAGTCCCAAGCCCAGGTAAATACAGAGGGTTGTGTCAGGAAGGGCAGGAATTTTTGCCAAACATGCGAATCAAATCTATGACTTCCATAGCGGAGCGGTCGAGGACCGGGTTAACAACGACCGCCATCGATGCTGTTCACCTACAGGGTGTCGGTGGAAATTGGACTACTGTTGGTAAGGAGAGGAAGAAAGTGTGTTCATAGGAAGAGAGAGAAGAGGAACGCCAAGAGTATAGGACTGAGAGTAGGGATGTTGAATGTTGGAACTATGACAGGAAAAGGTAGAGAGTTGGTTGACATGATGCAGAGGAGTGGGGTAGACATACTGTGTGTCCAGGAGACCAGGTGGAAAGGTAGCAAGGCTAGAAGTTTAGGTGCAGGGTTCAAGTTATTCTATCATGGTGTAGATAGGAAGAGAAATGGAGTAGGAGTTATCTTGAAGGAGGAGTTTGTTAGGAATGTCCTGGAGGTAAAAAGAGTGTCAGATAGAGTGATGAGTCTGAAGCTAGAAAAAGAAGGTGTGATGTTCAATGTTGTTAGTGGGTATGCTCCACAGGTAGGATGTGAGCTGGAGGAGAAGGAGAAATTCTGGTTGGACTTTCATGAAGTCATGCAGAGCATACCTAAAAGTGAGAGAGTTGTAATTGGTGCAGACTTCAATGGATATGTTGGTGCAGGAAACAGAGGTGATGAGGAGATGATTGGCAGGTTTGGTATCCAGGAGAGGAATGCAGAAGGACAGAAGGTGGTTGACTTTGCCAAAAGGATGGAAATGGCTATAGTGAATACTTACTTCCAGAAGAGACAGGAACATACAGTACAGTGCCCTATAAGACTAGGAGCACACAGTGTCGTAGACTACAGGTAGACTACATCTTGTAGTCTTGTAGTCAATCTTGTAGTAAGTGGACATCTTGTGTAGATGGCAGTGGCTCAGCAGTAGAGCAGATGTCTTGTAGACAGATCGCCCCAGCAATCGGTGGATCGAATCCCGCTCCCGCCATGTTATCACCGGAGTGTGAGCTGACGGTGGGAGGTGTCAGCTCACCGTTCAGCCACTGCCGAGGCGCCCTTGAGCAAGGTGCCTTCCCCACTTCAAGCTGCTCAATTGGAGCGCCTTCCGGAAGTCGCTGCCCATCACTCTGCCTCCCGATGTGTGTAGTTTGATGTGTGTACTAACTGCATGCTTACAGGCCCCCTTGTGTACTGTGTTTCAGGGGGCCTGTGTATACACTGACCGTTAA
Source organism: Antennarius striatus (assembly GCF_040054535.1). NCBI lineage: Eukaryota > Metazoa > Chordata > Actinopteri > Lophiiformes > Antennariidae > Antennarius > Antennarius striatus. The sequence goes on along the minus strand of NC_090798.1, from coordinate 8,381,382 downwards.
AACTAACACAAAAAACATGTAAATACCTGAGCGATTATGTAATTTTCATGCGGGGATTAATAAAGTATACTTCTTCTTCTTCTAATCTGAAGGAGATCAGTGACTGCAAAGTAGTGGTGGTTGGATAGTAAGGAGGGGGAGACTGATCTATAAAGGTTGGTAAGACAGAGAGACAGAGATGGGAAGGACTTTCAGCAGGTTAGGGTGATTAAGGATAGGGATGGAAGTCTATTACCAGGGGCCCGTAGTGAGATGGAAAGATGGGAAGAGTAATTTGAAGAGTTGATAAATGAGGAAAATGAGAGAGAGCAAAGACTAGAAGAGGTGACTGTTGTGGACCAGGAAGTAGTAAAGATTAGTCAGGATGAGGTGAGGATGGCATTGACGAGGATGAAGAGTGGAAAGGCACTCGGTCCTGATGACATACCTGTGGAGATATGGAAGTGTCTAGGAGAGGTGGCAGTAGAATTTGTGACTGGGTTGTTCAACAGGATCTAAGACAATGAGAAGATGCCTGAGGAATAGAGGAGGCCCATTTTTAAGACGTGCAGAGTTGTGGCAACTACAGAGAAATAAAGCTAATGAGTCATACAATGAAGTTACGGGAAAGAGTAGTTGAAGCTAGACTAAGGGCAGAAGTGAGCATTTGTGAACAGCAGTATGGTTTCATGCCAAAAAAAAGTACTACAGATGCAGTTGAGGATGTTGATAGAAAAGTACAGAGAAGGTCAGACGGAGCTGCATTGTGTTTTTGTAGATCTGGAGAAAGCTTATAACAGGGTGCCGAGAGAGGAACTGTGGTATTGTATGAGGAAGTCTGGAGTGGCAGAGAAGTATGTTAGAGCAGTGCAGGACATGTATGAGGACTGTAAGACAGTGGTGAGGTGTGCTGTAGGTGTGACAGAGGAGTTCAAGGTGGAGGTGGGACTGCATCAGGGATCAGCTCTGAGCCCCTTCTTGTTCGCTGTGGTGATGGACAGGCTGACGGAGTTGGACAGGAATCTCCATGGACTATGATGTTTGCAGATGACATTGTGATCTGTAGTGAGAGCAGGGAAAAGGGGGAGGAGAAGCATTCTTCTCCTGTCCTGAAAAGAAAGAATGAAGGTTAGCCACAGGAAGACAGAGTACATGTGTATGAAGGAGAAGGACCCAAATGGAAGAGTCCCGGTGGAACAGTCCAGAGCAATGGAGAGTGTGGAAAAAGCGTTAACAGGCAGGATGGAACAGGTGGAGAAAAGTGTCAGGTGTGATATGTGACAGAAGAGTTCCAGCTAAAATTAAAGGAAAGATATTCAAAACTTTGGTGAGACCAGTGATGCTGTTTGGTCTAGACAGTGTCACTGAGGAAAAGACAGGAGACAGGACTGGAGGTAGCAGAGATGAAGATGCTGAGGTTCTCTTTGGGAGTGACCAGGAAGGATAGGATCAGGAATGAGTACATCAGAGTCAGAAAGGCCTGACTGAGATGGTTTGGTCATGTCCAGAGGAGAGATAGTGAATGTATTGATAGAAGGAGTTTTAAACTGCCAGGCAGGAGGCCTAGAGAAAGACCAAACAGGAGGTTTATTGATGTAGTGAAAGAGGACATGAAGGTAGTTGGTGTGAGAGAGGAAGATGCAGAAGACAGGGTTAGATGGAGGAAATTGATTTGCTGTGGCAACCCCTGAAAGGAAAGCAGTGAACCACACTCAGCAGTGAACCACACTCAGCTAACATTAATATATTTATGTACTGGCTAGTGCACCATATTAAAACAGGAACACGGTCCAAAGTCTTCTCATGAGAAAAATTGCAAATGAATGTTCAAATTCTAAATTTTGCAATAGACATTGCAAAGTGTCCATGTGCAACTGTTACGTTACAGAACACCATGAAGTAAGGGAAAGGAACACGCTGCGTCGTGTTACAACTTTTGCTGCTTGATGTGAAAAGAAAACTTGAAAATTTCCCATTTTCCGTGACATCCTGAGGTCCGCCATGTAAAGCTGTCTTAGAACTACTTCACATTTGTAAATAATTTATTATTTTTACAAAGATAAAGCATTTTTTAATCCCTAAAACCCCCAAAAATATACAATTGTTTTTTTGCCTTCATGACGCATTAAGTAAGATTTCATGACACAGAAAGAAATCATCAAGTTGTTGCATTTTCAAGTCCAGGGTAAAATGATTGTGTGTCACTGGTGATACACAACTCACAAAGATTAAACAGGCAGGACAGCATTGAGGAAGTTTCTGTGTCATGATCCTTTTTGCATAATTTCCACTCAGTGTCATGGTGACTGATAACGGTCTGTTGCCTTATATGGAGTAACACACACACACACACACACACACACACACACACACACACACACACACACACACACACACACACACACACACACACACACACACACACACACACACACACACACACACACACACACTGCATACTGCAGCAAATATTAATGCTTCACACCCTGACTGCGTAATAACATATTTGTATGAGGCAAACCGCGTTCCTAATCATCGGAACGTTAGTGATGTACCGAAGGAAACCATAAAAACAATACAAACAGATGCACACATACCACCATGCAGACACACACTTTGAAACATCTGGATGCAGAATGAAGAAAGCAAAGTGAATCCTGGGTAATAATGATCCCACACATTTCCTGTCTTGAGAGTAGAAGCTGATGAAGCCTCGAGCCTTTATGTTATTGGATCATTTATTTATTCAAATCTTCATGACACAAGTCAACACAGTTGCAGCTGGAGGTTAAATATCTGGTTGTGCAGTATATTGATATTCATATATCTGTAGTTATATATCTATATTTGTACGTGGCCATCATGCAGACATTCATCCATATCTGCAGTGACTTGCATGGCTCTTATGTTCTCTCATGTTTATGATTCATGGCAGAGAGAATAACGTGAACTCTACTGAAAGCTGTTGCAACTGTTCTTATTTCAATCCAGTTCATCTTTATCTCAAGATGTTGTATTTCCACTGCTGACAGTTCTGTTGCAGTTGTTTCAGAGACTTCTGGGACAGTCCTGTTCCCTTTTCCAGCAGTTGGGAGACACAAGATGAGATTTGTTTTTGACATGACTAGCAGCAGCTTCTGCTCTATTGATGGCTGAACTTTTCCTCTGTTGTGCTCACATTCACTGTCACTCTCTGGCTCGATTTGTCTGACTCTACAACACTCCTTCCATGCCTTCAATGGAGGAATGTTTTCATTCGTCCTTCTTGGTATGCGTCTGCTTATTACAACAAGGAGATAAGGTCTGAGGCAAAGCTGAAAGCAGCAAGACAAAAGAATTCCCAACATCACAGGAAAGTTGGTGACGTTGTGTGCATTTATTATCATTTATCGTCTCAAAAGCTCAATGAAAAAATGTAGCACAGAATCAACTTGTTCTGTTGGTGTCATCCACTGTTCAGGTCAATGCAAATGTGGAAAGACACTAAAATTTACTGTTCAAATATTCTGTATAACAATAATCAACCCCCTGTGACCCACGACAGCAAATGAAGCAGGAATCAATAAATGAATGAACGATAAATAACCACCCAAGGCCATTATTCTACATGTATTTCTCATTACTTTAGTGTTCGTCTATTGTGATATTGCAACTTCTCTTCTTTTATATTATTTTTTCTGCCACTGACATTCATATTATCATTATGGGAATTTTACTTAGAAGTGTTTCCCGACACCGGAAATGCTGATAGATACAGAAAGAAAAGTAAGCAAAAAAATGAATTCAGTTTCAGATTCGAAATGACTGCTATGACATGACACCGCTCTTAAATGAACAAATACAATCACTTGTCCCCAAAAATGGTTGTTTGTTCTTTTATTTAAAAAATGTAAGAAGCACTGGCCATGCTGATTTCGGCCTCTTAAACCGTTATGTGTACGTCATATTATTTATAAAAGGCACTGAATCAGTGACGTGCAGTTGAGGCAGGTGAGGCACGGCCTCACTTCGGGGATTACTAAAAATTACTGTCTCTGGACCAAACAACATCGCTGGTCTCACCACAGTTTTGTACACTTTTCATTTTAGCTGAAACTCTTCTATCACACATCACACCTGACACTTTTCTCCACCTGTACCATCCTGCCTGTACACTTCTTCACCTCTTTCCCACACTCTCCATTGCTCTGGACTGTTGATCCTCAGTACTTGAAATCCTCCACCTTCTTGATCTCTTCTCCCTGTAACCTCACTCTTCCACTTGGGTCCCTGTCATTTACACACTTGTACTGTCTTACTGCGGCTAACCTTCATTCCTCTCCTTTGGACAAACCTCTACCTCTCTAGCTTCTCCTCCACCTGTTCCCTGCTCTCACTACAGATCACAATGTCATCTGCAAACATCATAGTCCATGGAGATTCCTGTCTAACCTCGTCTGTCAGCCTGTCCATCACCATAGCGAACAAGAAGGGGCTCAGAGCTGATCCCTGATGTAGTCCCACCTCCATCTTGAACTCCTCTGTCACACCTACAGCACACCTCACCACTGTCTTACATTCCTCATACATGTCCTGCACCACTCTAACATACTTCTCTGTCACTCCAGACTTCCTCATACAATACCACAGTTCCTCTCTGGGCACCCTGTCATAAGCTTTCTCCAGATCTACAAAAACACATTGCAGCTCCCTCTGGCCTTCTCTGTACTTCTCTATCAACATCCTCAAAGCAAATACTGCATCTGTAGTACTCTTTTTTTGGCATGAAACCATACTGCTGCTCACAAATGCTCACTTCTGCCCTTAGTCTAGCTTCAACTAATCTTTCCCATAACTTCATTGTATGGCTCATTAGCTTTATTTCTCTGTAGTTGCTGCAACTCTGCACATCTCCCTTGTTCTTAAAAATGGGCACCAGCACACTTCTCCCTTCCTCAGGCATCTTCTCACTGTCTAAGATCCTGTTGAATAACCAAGTCAGAAACTCTACTGCCACCTCTTTATTATGATTATATTTATCCTGTGATGTGTATTATATAGTTATTTTCTGTATGTTTCTGTTTCACATTATTTTTACTCAAAATTGCTGAATTTTCACATTTACCGCTGAAATACTGAGAAGAGACCGGCATTGAGGCACCAGCCAGCCGAGCCTCACCCTGGATTGCGCAATGGCTGGGCTAGCTATTCTGGCATGCTATACGGTGCGGCAGTGGCTCAGTGGTAGAGCAGGCGGTAGAGCAGGTCGTCCAATGTTCTCAGATCGGCGGTCCGATTCCCGCTCTAGGCCAAAAAACACCCGGAGAGTCAGCTGACAGCAAAGCGCCGTCCCTCTCACAAGTTGCTCATTTTGGGCGCACCAAGAAGGAGCTGCCTGCCACTCTACCTCCCTTTGCATACTTACAGGCCACCTTGTGTGTGTTTGGTGTATTACAGGGGCCTGTACACACTAACAAATATATACAGTATATGCATGCGTTTGATGGGGAACATGTATTGAAGGCAGCATCCCAGGAGCCGATGAACGCAGCATGACTTTCCTGTCCCCACTTCAACGCCTGCATCAAATCGCCTAACTATAACCATAAAGACACGGATTCTATGTGGCCTATCTGCCACTCTCTCTGTCTCTCTTTCCCTCACCCTGTCCTAATCTTCATTTTATTTCTTTTCCACCCAATTTGTCAAGGCGGATGGCTGCCCAAAAGAGTCTGGGTCCTGCCCAGAGGTTCTACCTCACTGAGGGAGTTTTTCCTCGCCACTGTCACTTATGCTAGCTCTGGAGGGTTCAGTAGGGTTTTTCTGTCTGTTAAAGCGCTTTGAAATGTCTGTTGCCATGATTAAGCGCAATATAAAACTTGATTGATAGATTTTTTTGTCAACAACTGTGTGTAACGTCTTCCTTGAGTTGAGCGGTCCTGAAACCGCTGGGAAAAGGCACGAAGTAAGGGACGCAGTTCTCGTACCTCATGATAGGGGGCGCTGGTGATCCCAGGGATTCGACCGAGGATTGCTCTTCCTGGGCTGTAGAAGAAGTGACAGCTAACTACAATCTTAGTCAGCAAGTCAAATGCTGCGAGTCAAATGTTTTCTGCTTGCCTTACTATAAATATGGAGGATTACATATCTCAACTAAATTTAAAAAAATAATTTTCTTCAGAAGGAGCTGTGAATGGACTTCATTTATAAGTAAACATAACATATAAAAAAACCTGTAGGTAACAACATAACAAGTTTTTTTTAATCAAATGGGCTTATTTGTGTGTTACAGTTTGTGTGAATAATTATGCTATGAAAAGATAACCCCACTCACTGTTGCTTATTAAATGGTGAATAAGTTACACTGTAGGTTCATACGTTTGTAAACATCTTCATCTGATTATGATGAAGTCAGTGCCTCACCAGCCATGAACCAGGGGAGGCAAGTATCAGCTCTCTGCAGGAAGCTTTGGCCCCAACAAGTGAATGTCAGAAAACACACACACACACACACACACACACACACACACACACACACACACACACACACACACACACACACACACACACACACACACACACACACACACACACACACACACACACACACACACACACACACACACACACACACACACACACACACACACACACACACACACAGTGAAAAGTACAAATACTTCCAGAGGACACAAGGGATGTCAGGGACTTCCCAAACTGGTGTTTTCTTACACACTTTTCTTTCTGCAGTGACTACATACCATCTCACATGCGGATGTGTCATCGTGTTGTCGTTGTTCACACACATTTGTAGTCTTAGTGTTATTGTGAGATACTAAATGTTGTGTTGTCATGTCCAACCACGTGTCCCTGCGGAGGAAAAGCTCCATTGTTCTCTGTTGTTTCCTCACAGAGATGATGCACCTGTTACCCACTGACCCGACTAACATGAAAAAATCTATGTCAAGTGTTTTATGACTTTTCTACCATAAATTTATTGATATTTTGTGTTGAAAAATGAATAATAGTTGTACTCATAGGTGAAAAAGTTGAATAAGCACTGAAGCTGTTTGAATTTGACCCTCTTTTTTAAAAACTTTTCAAACTGATTTTTTACATGTGATTTTCCATTTTTTTGAAACTCCAGTAGATGTAGATCTAGATTGAGAGTGTCTATACTGGAAATTCAGTTTATTTATTTCAGTTTATTTTCTTCTTTCCAGACATGTTATTACAACAGATTTTACTTTCATCAGTGTTGGAACATCAACAACAACATCCGAAAAGAAAAAAAACACTTCCAGGAATTCAACATCCTGAACTCAAGATCCAACAGTAGCTCATCTTTTTATCTAAATCACTTAGAATTTTCTTTTTAATATGATTTCCTTGTAATTTCTCAGTAATTTGTGTTCACATCTGTTTTTGTGGATCTACCTTTTCCTCAGAGCTGGCATACATACCTTGTATTGTACATACTGTACTTACTAAAATAAAACTGCGATGAGGTCAGTGGCACCACTGACTTCAGGGAAAGGCGTTGACTAACGCCTTGCATCTGCTGCTGATTGATAGAGGAAAACAAACGATCATCACCCACCTCTGACATATCTCAGGTAGCAACGCTGAATGGAAGAACCAGGAAACATCACTGCATCACGTCTGAAACGCTTACATTCTGCATTTTGCTCTTCATCACTTTGATAATCTGTGGGGAAATCTGACCTTTGTCCTTCGTCCTCTGCGGTCTGTGTGTTTCATTTGAAAATAGTTGTTTAATCAAAAGACCGATGTAAATACAGACATGTTCTGCAAAATGCAATAAGTGAAATAATCCTTTTGGATTTTTGGATGCTCCATATCATTTGATTTTAAAAGCTTTTTAGTGGTTCCAGCAGTTAGACTCTGCCTGTTGTTTGGTACATAGCAGAAAGTTTTCTTGGTACTTTCAGATCTTTCTGCTGAAAGCTGCCGCCTGTGGCTGAAAACGAGGTTTACATTGAGTGAACTATAACTTTTACGTCCCAGAACAGCTGAAAGATGCTACGGCAATCATATAATCTGGATCTATATATGTTCAGCCGTAAAATATTAATTTCTATGGCTCTATTTTTGATTTGAATCTTTTCCCCTTTCTGACTTTTCCTCTTTTGCCACTTATTAGAAATGGAAAAAGAACTGGTTTGTCCTCTACCCAGCCAGCCAGAATGGCATCGCCCGTCTGGAGTTCTTCGACTCACCCTCGGGTGGAGGAGGTGGGGCTGGTGGAGGTTCAGGAAGCGGGTCCAGTGAGAAAACCAGGAAGCTGGACAAGAAGATCATCCGCTTGTCCGAGTGTATTTCCATCCTGCCGTCACTGATGGAGAACTGTCCCAAAGAAAACATGGCAGCATTTCACGTGGAGACAAACGACAAAACACACGTGTTTGCTGCTGAGAAGAACGCCGCTAAGGAGTGGATGGACACCATGTGTGACATCGCATTCCAGGTACATTCAGGTTGAACTTTCAGTTCAAATGTGACCACTGCCTTCATAGCGTACATTTTAGAACGAGTGAGTGGCTGAGACGTGGGTGGATGTGTTCCTTCTTAAAGTTCAAGCTTCCTTTCTTTCTCGTGTATTTTTTCTTTTGCTCACATATTATTAAAATTATGAATACATGTTGAAAAAAAAAGATTGAAGAAGACTGTTGCTTCAAATTTTGATCTTAACTTTGATTGCAGTGTCATTCTTTCGGTTGTGTTTACCGTGAGCTTTCCAAACTTTCCCACATGCTCCTGGGAAGTCTCTGCTGGGTACATTAAAACACACGTATTAAAAACAAAAAATGTCACATATTTGGGAAAGGAAAATAGAGGCCATTTCCAAAAGGAACACCTTTTCACAAGCATGTTGCCTGTTGGCATGTCTGTGTGTTGGCAGGGAGGAAGCGGTAGCAGCAGCACTGCCACGGTGTCTAACGGAGCACTGCAAGACCTGCAGATGTCTGAAAACCTCATCTACTATTCCAGAGAGGAGGGTAGGAACAAACAGTCTAGTCTTTCAAAAGATTCAATCTCAAGACAAAAAACCCTGCAGCATAGAGTCATCTGGATCAGAAGTTAAGTCCACCTCTTCTGTCCTGCAGTGAACGAGTTTTGGGTGATCGTTCAGCGCACTGAAGCGTCAGACCGCTGTGGGCTGGTGGGCGGCTACTGGCTTAAAGCGGAAAGTGATGTCTTAATCTTGAAGGAGCCAAAGACCAAGAAGGATGTCCTGGTGTGGCCCTACAAGCTGCTGAGGAGATACGGGCGAGACCGGGTGGGTTCCTGGGCTCATGTGGAGATAGAACTCTCTTTTGAGATTGAACACACCTGACAAGTTCAGACAGAGGGAGTTTGGTGTGTTAAATTTAGAGCGGGCCGATGTAAATTGATCATAAAATAGAAGTGCAAATAATGTTTTAAGCAGATGTGTGTGTGTGTGTGTGTGTGTGTGTGGTCAGAGCCTTGCCTTATTTAGCTCTGCAAGCTGTGGTTGTTTTTAAGAGGCCTTGCTTGCTAGAGAAAAACAACCTTGGCTTTTAAAAGGTCTGCTTTAATTTTGATGGGGTAAATGACAAAGTTAAGAGGATGTGATCTGTATGTCTAGGTTATTTCTTTTATGAAAGTGAAAGCAGGTTAGGAAAGAACAAATTATAGTAAAACAGTACAAAGAAATCTTCCAAAATTCAGTTGTCTCCTGATGCTAGGAAAAGAATGAATCAGAAAGAAGTACAAGGACTTCTTTGATTACTTCAGTCTTATTTTAATTGAGACAAATCTTTCTAAATTTTAGTCACACACACTTTGGAACCCAAACAAACATTTCCCCTTTCTTCCATTCTCTAGATGATGTTTTCATTTGAGGCGGGTCGGCGCTGTGACTCAGGTCCTGGTAATTTCACCTTTGACACGAAGCAAGGCAATGAAATCTTCTCACTGGTAGACCAAGCTATTCAGTCGCAGAAGGTTCTGGCTGAGGAGCGCCACCTTAGCTGCCCCATCAACTTTGATCCAGATTGCCCCTCATCCCTGCAGAGCCTTCGCAACATCATCCTCAGTGCGACTCCAGCGACTGCAGATAGCAGCAGCAGCTGCAGCAGCAAGGAGGCAGATGGCGATTCGGGCGGCAGCAAGCCGGGCTCTGCTGATGGTGTGCTGGGAAAAAGAGAGGTCGGAGATGGAGGAGGAAGGGGTCAAGGAGCAGTAGGACACAAAGGGAGGACTTTACCAGAGCCACCAGCCATATTGGGTGCTTTGGGAGGAGGGGGGACTCCTCCAAGGACTCCCAGGGGGCAAGTGGTGGCAAAAACTGTTTCAGATGACGAACACATGGGTCTTTATTCAGAGCCAGCGGATTCAGTCCGCTTGCCCATGACCTCGGACTGCCTCTACTCTGACCCGGTGGACACCATCAAGGGTCAAAGCCAAACCAGCAGTCCGTCCACCCTTCCAGTGCTCACCTCACGTCTTCGACCAATGGCAGATGAGGTATGTGGCGGCCAAGGGGATCAGCATCACCATGGAGGCAGCAACCACAGGAAACCGCCAGACCTGTACTCACATGTGTACGACCAGATCAGCCTGGAGCTGAACCAGAAAACAAATGTGTTGAGTCTAAACGGAGCTGCGGGGGGAGGACGAGGTACCAGGCAGCCCCCCACAGGAGGTCAAGCAGAAAGGGCGTCACCACCTCCTGCTCCTCCGCTGGAGCACATATATGACGAACCAGAAGGTTGTTCCAAAGTTACCATATCCGCAAGTTTAGGGATGAGTATTTACGACGAGGCCCGGTTGGAGCCCCAGAGTCAGAGGAGACAGGAAGAAGTGAGAGCCCCTTCAGGACATGAGGGAAATTACAGTGCCCCCTCCCACGGAAAGCTGTCACAGCCCCACAGACACTCCCCTCCTCAGACGAGACAAGGCCGTGGAACGCCACAACCTCCAGCTCCGAGGTGGCCCAAACCCGTCACCGCTCCCAAGCCGGTCAGGGGCGCTTTTGTTCGGAAGGAGCCGATGCCGCTGCCCCCTGGGAAACACGAAGGTTCTAGTAGTAATGTGAACAACAACAACAATGTTTGGGGGGGAGGAGGGAGCAGAGATCTGTACAGCAAAGTGTATAAACAAAAACCTCCATCTGCTAATTTGTGGTACAACCAGCACCGGCCGCTGAGATCACCGGATATCATCTACGACAACCTGGGAGATATTTGACTTTTTTCAATTTTGTAAAGGGACTGAAATAAAGAAAACTCTTCCCGAATGTTTTAAATTCTTTCAGTTTTTGAAAGGACAAAGCTCATTTCTTCCATCTGCCGTCTGGAATAATTATTCAAGAAGCCGATTCATTCTAGAAAACCACCATACGTCTTAATTTTGTAGAATGAAGTGCAACAACAAATGTCTGACCACCCTGTGTGTCTGTGGGTGTGTGTGTGTTTGAGAAAGTGAGTGTTTGCATGGTCAAACCCACAATTGGAGTACCAACCCACAGTGTGGTTGGAACCAGCCACTTAACTTGAACACCCACAAAACCTTTTGGTTTTGGCTCGTCTCTCCTAAAATGCCAGCAGTGATGATGAAATGACTGGGAAACATGTTTTTGCACTTTTGCTTTGTGTGCCTCTGTGATATGAGAGAATGAGACAGCGAGGACTTAACTGTTTGACAGGTTTGTATATTTTAAAGTGAATTGTGTCAGTTTGGAGCACTTTTATAGCGACATCAAGGGACTAGATTGATGAAGAACTTTGTCCATTTTAATTATAAATACAGCTGGTTGTATAGATTTTAATGCTGACGAAAAAGTCAATAAAGACGGTAGAAGAAACAGACATTAGTGTTTAACTTAATTACAACAAAGAACTGGTACAGCATAAATTTGAAATGCCAATAAAATAAAAAACAATCATGCATGACAGTGGGAAATACAATTTTCCTAACTCTGATGTCAAACATTTTAAGCTTTAAGATACAATTATGTCACATTATGTTTCCAATAAGGCAGTAGGAGGATGTTAGCTGTCATAATGTGACAGTTGTTTGAGCCAGTGAGTAACTTCAGTGCCTCCATGTCTCCGATTTAGTCCGGAATGTTGGAGTGTGTGTTCGGTGGGCAGCGGCCTGCAGTCCAGGTAATTACTGGGAAACAATGAGGGAAATTTACATTATTAGCCCAGGGAACTAGAATGTGATGTGTGAATGAATTTGGACGAACTGAAGGAAAACACTGATGCTCCTGTTTTGAAGGAAGCTTGACGGAACAATTTGGGTCAATTGTCAGTGGGCCATGAAGGGGTCACATGTTCCTCATGTGACCTCTGAACTCCAGAGACCATTTCCTGCACAACATATTTAAGCCTTTTACTTCTATATTCAGACTAAATATATAAACAAATCATTCCCTGCAATGTGTCTGTGTGTGTGCCAGAAACAGCTGTGCTGTCTGTAAACGTGACTAATAAAAGATTTGCTCTGAAATTTAAAATCATGCCCTGTATTTGAATTTAAAAGCAAATGTGTGTTACTGTTCTGGACAGTGAAGCAGTCTGATGTCATCCCCGTCTTTCTTCCCTCCACTTCACTCTGTTGGTGTTGTTTCAGTTGGTTTCCAAACACTTCATCACACCATCAAAATTTAGCCTAAAAAAAAGAAAGAAAGCCCTTTTTTTTTTCTTTATTCCTTCCTTTCTCCTCCTCTGTAATAAATAGTGTTGTTCCGTTGCTCCGGTGACAGTTAATGGCAGCTGGTTTGTCTTGGACACACTGTGCATTTAAACTGCAGGGAGAAGCTCTGAGAGGAGGGCAAGAACACAAGATGGAAAAACAAGAAAAAAACACAGCTAATTGAGATGCTGAGGAACGCCGCAGAGAAAGGACTTATTGAACTGGCCGCGAGAGAGTGACAAGAAAGTAACTCAAAGAAGGTGCTGACATGCTGAGTCCTGATGGGATGTTTGTCTGTCCAATGGGGTACAGACTGTTCCAGTCAATCCAATGCTGCTCTTTACCCATCCTTCTTTTGCTTGCCTTTTTTTCCATTCCTGCTGCAGGAGTGTTTTCTGGACAGCAAAGTCCTCTAAAACTAACTGGATAAAGTTCTGAGATTAATTTCCTCATTCTGCTCCCACGTCCACCGATCTTTCAGACAGCAGGGGAAGAAAAACAGAAAGAGAGTGATGAAAAAATGTCTGTATTTCCCATTAAACTCTGTGTGAACTCATTGGAAAAAGACATAATACACACAGGCACACACGCACGCACACACACACACACACACACACACACACACACACACACACACACACACACACACACACACACACACACACATCATTTGTTCTTTTAAAACTTTCTCACTAGTTAAGCAAAAATTAAATCAAATTACCAGCTGTTCAGAGGAACTTGAAAAAATATTTTTACAGGTTTGGGAATTTTCAAATACATGAAAATATGTATGTAGTTTTTGAAGCATGTGATCCAACATCAAACTATGAAAGGAGCAATTTGACATGTTAGGAATACACATTCACTTTCTTGTCACGTTTGATGGGATTATCAGTAACATGCTCACATGAAACAGTCAGAACCCACAGCCAGTTAGCAATGGTAAGCATGAAATCAAGACTCTGAGGACAAGAGCTAATGTAGTGTGACTGGTCAGTTTTGGAGGGTTGTGACTGCATGATCAGAAAGGATGTTAATATCACTTCTTAATCTGAATTGTTAATTGTGGAGTATATCTCAAGTTTTAATAGAATCCCATCTTCTTCAGTTTTGGAGAATGTCGTGGTGGTGTTTTGTTGTCAAGTTCCAGTTTGAAGGACTTATAACATCAACAGATGGAGTAAGGGTAACATGATAATGGCTGAATATACTGTAGATACAGGTATTCCTCCTAAAACACTGGATCCTACTTTTTCTTTCTTCAGTGAACCCTCTCTCCATGAAACATGACTAAGACTCACGTATATGTGTGTATTCCCCAAGCCTTTGATGAGATAACTTTGATGATTATTATCTTGAGAACATTATTCAAATGTTATAGTACGTTTGCTAGTAGGATGAGCAAACTTCTGCTAAAGTCTGCATCTTTAGGCCAGGTAGGATGACACAACAGAAAGAGATTCAATGTCTGAAAATGTTAAACGTAGTAGAATCAGTCGAATCAATCACTGTCTTGACATATCAATTAGAATTTAACAGGTTCCGTAAGGCCTTTTGAAAGTTTCAGATTCTTTTTCCAGATGTCACCCCATCTCCTTCACATATCACTCATCTTTCACACATCTGCAAAACAGCTCAACTCAACTTCCTGGTTTCTTGTGCATGTGACAAATCTACCAACAGGTCTGCCTCCGTCACGTTTGTTCAGTTCATTAGGGTTCAACGGTGTGTCTGCATGTATGCTAACACTGCTGCCGTATCATCTCGTGTGCATTCCTGTGTCACTATTTGGGCTTGGGGTTGACATTGCTTTGAACAAAGTTTAACAAAACTCTTTTAAACTGCTTCAACTAATGCCTAGATGTTTGCAACACTGCTCCCTAAACGTGCAGAGGGTAGAAAAAAAAAGTAGAGACAGAGGAAGGAAACCACGGAAAAAAGTGAGTTCCTGGTAATAAGGTTCAGTGAGAGGTTGAACAGAAACACGAAGATACGTATCAAAAGCATGCCTGGTGCTTGTTAGCGTATAGATAACTTCTGGTATGTTGACGGTTTGGGTTTAAAATAATACATATTTTGGCAGTTGTGACTTAGACAGGAGATATAATGAAATAGTACGGATAAAAGTAACTGTGGCTCTTCTTAAGCTCCAGATTTGAAAACTCAACATTTTCAATGGAGATCATGCAGCAAATTTCTGATCTGAAGACTTGACACTTCTGAACACTTTTGAGCTGAAGTTCTTTACTAATACTCTTTAAGATTCTAAAACCGTTATGTGGTCCATATCTGATGAGTATTTCTGTCGTACTACCGCCAGCTGATTTGTGGCTGAGCGTTGTTCTGAAAGACAATTTCATTCAGACACTCTTGGCGTTGTGTGCATTCTGAAATAAATGAGTTTTTCATATTGTTGCTTCATTGCCATGAAAATAAAATTTGTAAGGAAAAACTTCTTAATGTATATATGGATGTGAAGTGGGATGTGAATGTATGAATCAGAAATTGTCCTGCAAAATATGAACCAAAAACTCTGTGGGGTGTTAAAAGGAAAGTAACTGATAACTGCACTCTTGTTTTCATAAATTCACTTGTCTGTTTACACTTGGTTCTGTTTCAGACATGAGGCACGTCTATGACTAGATGTGCCTCATGTCTGCCTTGCTTTGTGACTGTCCATCCATACGGGAGTCCTGTTGTTGCTCTGACCGTGAGGGACAATCACAGGAAAGAGACAGTTTGTGTGGCAGATTAAGTTTTGACAGTTTTTTCTCTTCTGCTGATTATTTCAATGGGACTGGTAGACTGAGAACAAAGCAGGAAGTCATAGCACTAATATTATCACGACAGATATGGAAACTGATAAGACAGAGGAATTGCTCGCAACGTTTTTAAAAAAGGCAGACAGACACTTACAGGAAGATAAGAATTCTACACAGGAAAACAAAGAGCTCAGCCAGAGTGGAACCATAACAACAGGGTGTCCTGTCGCTGCTGCCGAGATACAAACATTCACAGCCTGACTGCTCTTTGGAACAAAATGATTCAGTGATGTTCAACCTCCAGAAACAATGAGTCAAGATTAGAAGACAAACTTGTGTGCACAGTGGTGATTTATCATTTTATCTAATGTTAGCAAGCAGTGTTTAATTAGTTTGATGCCCTCTTTTCAAAGCATCTCAAACTACTTAACAAAACAAAGGCTAATAATAATCACATTAAAACATTTTTATTACATAACAGGAACACAAATCCCAAATCTAAAAGGTCAGTTAATATATATTGTATGTATATAGAGGAGTGTGCATTCACACAATAGCTGAAATATACTACATGGTGAACGAATGGCAACGATTTGTTCCAGCGTCCTCTGCAGCTCAGAACAATATTAATAAGGGTCTCAACATGTAAGAAGAACAGGAACATGTGTGAATGAAAAACATGAGCTCAGGATATTTCTGTGGTGAAATGAATGTAACAATGAGCAACGAACAACAAATGTCTCTAGACAGGTGAGAGATGAGCTGTTTAAATGAACACTGAATAAATTTATAATATAGGGACAGTTTTGATTTGTTATGAACTCCTCTGGGTCAAACTGACAAACATCAGCTCCAGTCTTCTGGCAGACAAGGCAGCACATTGGATTTGAACAAATTTGCTCCATTTCTCAGAGCTTGTGTGGATTAAGAAGAATGTTGTGACTGATAGGAAAGATGGAAAAGGATGGAGTGAGTGAAAGAAATGGGTAAAATGTCAGCGGGTAGTTTTGGAGGTCTGGTCAAATTCTCTTCAAGGACAAAAGGATCGTTGTGGATGTAATTCATGAATGCGGAAGTCCTGTGACATCAGAACGTCAAGAAGACATTTGGCATTGGGTCCCTACGACGTTCTAAGGTTCAACAGGGGGGTGGAATGGCGGTAGACTGATTAGGCCTGTGTGTCTGGCATATATTACCCATAATATAAGTGTTTAAAGTAAATATTAAGTACAGTCATATCACAGATTGAGCGTACAATCACTTTTTTCTACCAATGACATTTTTTTTGTCATATTATGTCCCATTTAAAAATCACATTTTTAAAGTAATTTTTTCTACTCTCCCTTCTACCCCCCCCGCACACTCTTCTTTTAAACATAAAAGAAAGAACGAACTGTGAGGGTGAAGGACAGCAGAGAGGCCCCCTGTCCGCTGCTTTATTCCCCGTCTCTTTAAAACAGTGACGCTGTGTTCACGCTGGGCATTAAGGGCAAAATGGTAATGAAATGTGCATATGTGTGTGTTTGTCTCAGTCACTTTACGCCGTAGCGCTTACAGCTGCAGAATGGCTGCTTTTTATGCCAGAATTATGATGTTTTTCCTGGTTTACTGCTGTTGAAGTGTGCTGGTGGGCGTGCGTTTGAATGCAGACAGGGTCTTTTATAGATCCTTTAATCTTTTCTCCTACTCCATCCAACTCTTGCTCTTTTGTTCCTTTTTTTAACAGGATGTTCCTTCCCTCCACTTCCTTCACTCATCCAGGCTTACATTGTCCTACTGTTTCCTTTTCATCTTTTATCTGGCTTTTTATATTGTTTGCGGTGTGTAATTTAAGATTTGCTACCTCAGCATTCTGCAGAGGGCAGAAACTTGAAGCTTTCTTTTCTCACTCCCATAAACAGAAGCTTGTTAAGTAATGAAAGTAGCACAGAATAGAGTGTGTAGGTGTGTGTGTGTGTCCTGTAGCTTTATGGGAAAATTATTGCATTTCCCTCCTTTACAAAGTCTTTACAAGCTGCTTAAATACAAACAATGGAAACCCAACTGTGTGGAGTCAAAGTGTTTAACAACGTTCTGAGATAAAATACACAAATTCTCTCTTTTGTCACGTTCCTGTCACTATATTTCTCACCTACACTCCAGTTTTTTATTGTACTACTAGGACATGCCATCCTCATCATCTTCATTATCATGCTCCTGCCAAGTGGGGGTCATGACCTGACGGCATTCATCTTTCTTCTTGCTACTGACGAGTGTCAGAGTTGGACGAGATCCCCGAACAAGAGGAGGTCCAAGGGAGTTAAACGAGGAGGAGGATGAAGGCAGGGGAGCCACAGTGGCCTTGGCCTTGCTGTTTAATCCCAGTTGGTGACCCTGGTGGTGTGGCTGAAAGGAGACAACATGGAGTTTCATGCTTCAAAATACATAATAGCTTTGAGCTGAATGTGTTCAAAACACCTGACACAAAACAAAGCCGAAAAAAAAAAAAAAAGTGGCAAATTTGACATGAGAGACTAACATAAGCAATATGCAAAGACACAAGACCTCAGTTAAGTAATGAATAAAGAACAAAATAAAAGCAAAACATTTCCTCCATGTTTGGTTGCAGGATTAACAATACGGCCTGAATTACCCTGATGAATCGAACTACGAGCTGCCACAGAACCGCGCTGAGACAGCACGCATGAAGCGAATGTAAGACAATATGAATCATCACAGCATAAAGTTTCATAAGAAAACCATGGTAATAATATGCCCACTGCTTTTTATCATTTTACTAATCATTATAAAACTAAAATAAAACCAAACAATGATTTACAATATTATGTATTCAAGTCTAATAATCAATTAGACTTGTATAATTAGACTGTATATTTCACTTATATTTATACAGCATATAGCTATGATATAGTTAATAATTATTTTATATTCCTACAAATAGTATTTTATAATTTGTGATGGAATATAAGTAAATATATTTGAATAAATATGATCATAACATGAATACTTTACCTAACAGCTCATAAAATTGTTAAATAATGGACCCAAAAGAGGACAGGATTTTTACTCACAACTTTCTCTTTCTCTCTGTGTTAAAAGGTTAAATGTTTATTTGTTCATAAAACGCACAGTACTATTGAAAATCTTCTTTATGTGAACGTGATTATTTAGTAATTTGACTTTTATGAATAAATGTGATGTTAAAAATCAAATAAATCTCTCTCCCCCTCCCTCTCTTTGTCATCCCTGGTTGTAATGTTGTGCCACTAAATGTCATTTTACTGTTTTGACTATCTCTGAACTTGTCTCTGAGGAGATAACACTTACATCGGATTAATTTAACTCCATTACTTTGAGTGATGAGACCACATGAAAAAGTTAAAATACTAAGCCTCTTTCGAGACTGTAAAACTAAGTCTGACATCTATTGAATACTGTAAATGTGAAAGTGAGGAGGAAGTTGCACTAGTGTCTGCTCCACTCTCTGCGAACAACGTTAATGAATGATATGCATTACTCTTCCTATCCTTAGCCTGTTCTCGTGTTATCAGGTACAATCACATCATTATCATTAGCTCAGCTTGTCTGAGCTGCACACCAGGACCTTTAGAGGCTGTATTTACCTGCCGCTGTCTGCTGCCTGAGGTTTTAGCGCCCTCTAGTGGTTGAGTGTGACCTCTGGATGCAGCTCCTGCCGGCGGCCTGAAATCAATTAGCCTCATTATTAACACCTTCACAACTTTAAATGCATCATTTAATGAGTTCTTAAATGAGACTTGCTTAATTTTTTTTTCATATCTATAAATTTAAGCCCATTGATGAAAGTCTGCTTTGTGAAAAATTAGGCTTTTATAATGAACTCAACTTGATTATAGCTATTATGTCCTCGTAACTATCATCTTATCATCCTCCTCTTACAACCATAAATTTATAACATAATAATTTATAACATAATAATCTACAGATTCCATTCTTTATTAGTTTCCTATTGTTATCAAAAAAGTTAAAGCATAGAATGAAAGCAGCCCGGTGACCTGTACGGGTAGTGGTGCTGTGACGGCACGCCTCGGCTCCGGAGATGCTGGTACAGATTACTGCTCAGACTGAAGGGGTTGAACACAAACTCCTCATCCAGCTGTGTAAGACAAGCCTGGCAGAGAAACAGACTCCATCTTAATGTACTCCATGTACAAGATATATATATACAAGATATACAACGATTTAATTCTAGAATGCAACTTCAGTTGACACAAGCTTATTACTAGTCTGTGTTAAACTACAGCTTCTTTTTATATGGTTCTGGATTCTCCTTTTTGAATAAATATGTGTAAGTAAGTGCTGATAATTCTTCTGCAATTGCTCCCATTTTCAAGTGACATGAAAGGATCTACATCCCAGCCATGAAGCACATATTACATATGCATCAGAGCAACACAATTTAATGTATATGCCTGCTAGATTTTTATTGTTGAATTTGTTATCATTGAAATCATATTTGCGTTGCGGAGATTAACAGAGGTGGGCTTCTCTGAGGGTCTCAATATTCAAATGAGGAATTTGAAAGAGGTTTCAATCAAAACATATTCAATTCCTTGCATCACCATGTGAATTGTGTCTAAACCTCTGAGGTGTGTATACTTCTGTGTATACTTATTTAGTTTGTTAACAAGATATAAGGGTTTAACACACTTGTATAGTCTGCAGGGCAACAGGTGAAGGTTCCTGGCTGGAGATGGGCTGTGAACAGGGCAGTAGCAGCTCTCTGGAGACGACAGGCTTCAGAAGCAGGGAGAGAGACGGAGACGGCTGGAGGATGTAGTGAGAATACACACCTGTGTTGTGCACACGGACGCACGGACGCACGCACGCACGCACGCACGCACGCACGCACGCACGCACGCATCACACACACACACACACACACACACACACACACACACACACACACACACACACACACACACACACACACTCCAGATGAAAGCACTCCCGAGCCCTGTTAACCCCTCTCTCACAAACATGTATAGACCTGAGGCTCCAGCTGTGGACCTTAGTGTTGGTTCCACCTGCAGCAGCAGGAACCAGTCACGACTCTGAAAGAGAGGAAATTAAACCTCCATCACACACACATACAGTATCTATAAGGAAGGAAGGAAGGCTTTTGAAAATGTGTCAGAAGTAACATAGAGAAGAGAGACAACATGAGCAACCTGTACGAAACTAATTTTTGTTATTATTCTGCTCGTAGTCAAATAATATAGCCTATATTTTACTATTACTACTACTACTAAAGTATTACTACCGCCAAATCAAATCAAATTCTGAGCAGATTAAAACCACCTCAGCAGAAATGTGTCTAAAATGATAAAGTAGCAAAATAAAGAAATGAGTTACGACATTTACACAACAATAAACCCACATGCCTCTTTTGGCACAACTTTAAATGTATGTATTGAATGTTTTCAAAATGTCATTACTTCAAAAACTTGACCAAATCAGAAATATAATGACAGGAAAAAAACATTTAAAACCCTAACAATGACATTAGAAAATTAATCAAATTTTGATCAATAGATTGATAAATAGATTGATAGATATCCAGATTATAGATGGATGAGCAAACACATTCACACACCTTGAGTGTGTGGCACAGAGCGTGGAACAAGTTGTGGTTGGATTCCATTTCGTCCCAGTCCAGCTGCCAGCACGTGGTGGGGCAGATCACCAATGGCAGGCCATACAACACACTCTCACACACACCATCTGCACGCAGAGTTCTGTAGGACACAGAGCAGCACACACACACGCGCACACACACACACACACACACACACACACACACACACACACACACACACACACACACACACACACACACACACACACACACACACACACACACAGATAAAGGTATTTTCTACGTCCTCCAAGCTCCTGAATAAATTTTCCTTGGAGCAATGTCTGCAAAAACACTAAATCTTGAGGATAATAGTTTCTCACTATCAAAATTACAATGAATCCAAGACTGTTTATCGGTGTTTGGTCTCCATTACATCACCCTCCATTGCTGCCTTTCAACAAATCATATTTGGCTTAATGTATGTGTCTTTTATTTTGTGTTCATTGCTCCATGCCCCACCAGTTTCTAATAAAAGAATAAAAAATGTACCCAACTCTAGAAGCCCTTGAGTGTTTCGGAGCAACAGAGCTGACGGCTTCAGGAGAACAAAGCCCAGTCTGATGTGATAGAGAGTTTCATCTGAGAAGTATTCTACTGCACACGACCATCAGAATGCTGGGTCAACTTGAGTGAGAGAGAAACATGTGGATTCTACATAATCAAGGAAGGATAGATATGTTGTGGCCATTCGGTTGTGAGTGGACAAGGTCTGCTGCTTGTCAGCACACATGTGTGTGTGTGTGTGCATATCTACAAACAATTATATATATATGTATATATATATATGTATATATATATGTGTGTGTGTGTGTGTGTGTGTGTGTGTGTGTGTGTGTGTGTGTGTGTGTGTGTGTGTGTGTGTGTGTGTGTGTGTGTGTGTGTGTGTGTGGTTTGGAACCCCAGACATGGTGGAAAATATCGAGTGAGGGTCCTTTGCAAGACCCTTAGTGCTATACCAGCCTACCTCAAAACATGAGTGAATACAATAAAGACAGAGTCATACCAGCTCGGACGTCGCCCGGGTTAACAAGGTCTGCGTAACTGCCAAGTTACCTTTGGGAAAAGCCCAAAGGAAAAGATGCAGTATTTGCTTTGAGGATGTTGATAGAGAATTTCAGAGAAGGCCAAACGGAGCTGCATTGTGTTTTTGTAGATCTGGAGAAAGCTTATGACGGTGCCAGGAGAGGAACTTTGGTATTGTATGAGGAAGTCTGGAGTGGCAGAGAAGTATGTTAGAGCGGTGCAGGACATGTATGAGGACTGTAAGACAGTGGTGAGGTGTGCTGTATGTGTGACAGAGGAGTTCAAGGTGGAGGTGGGACTGCACCAGGATCAGCTCTGAGCCCCTTCTTGTTCGCTATGGTGATGGACAGGCTGACAGACGAGGTTAGACAGGAATCTCCATGGACTATGATGTTTGCAGATGACATTGTGATCTGTAGTGAGAGCAGGGAACAGGTGGAGGAGAAGCTAGGGAGGTGGAGATTTGTCCTGGAAAGGAGAGGAATGAAGGTTAGCCGCAGTAAGACAGTGTACGGTCAACCCTCGGTTTTCGAACATAATCCGTTACAGAAGGCTGTTCCAAAAGCAAGTTGTTTGAAATCCGAAACTATTTTTCCCATTATAATTAATGTAAATAATTTTAATCCGTTTCAAGTCTAAAAAACAAGTTTTTTTTAAAAACTGTTTTACACCATAAATAAAAAGGGGTAGAAATAGACACTGTGTTTTATTTTAATAAAAGATATCCTATCGAACTTTGAACATGAATGTGCTACGGAGGAAGCATCCTGGGCAGTTCGCTGGGCTCCCAAGTGAGTTGCGTACAGGTAGGCTCGGCTTCTTTCGGTTCACACCATAAACTGCACTGTATACTGTTTACCATAAATACAAAGGGGTAGAAATAGACACTGTGTTTTATTTTAATAAAAGATATCCTATCGAACTTTGAACACGAATGCGCTACAGAGGAAGCATCCTGGGCATTCGAGTTCACTCGGCTCCCGAGTGAGTCGCGTTCAGGCACGCTCGGCTTCTTTCGGTTTGGTCAAGAGCCGAATTTTGGTCGAGTTCAGAGACGTAAAATTCTCTGATTTTCTGGTCGAAAACTGATTTGGTTGAGAACAGAAGCATTCGTGTGAATGAGAAAGACCCAAGTGGAAGAGTAAGGTTACAGGGAGAAGACATCAAGAAGGTGGAGGATTTTAAGTACTTAGGGTCAAGAGTCCAGAGCAATGGAGAGTGTGGAAAAGAGGTGAAGAAGCGTGTACAGGCAGGATGGAACGGGTGGAGGAAAGTGTCAGGTGTGATGGGTGATAGAAGAGTTTCAGCTAAAATGAAAGGAAAGGTGTACAAAACTGTGGTGAGACCAGCGATGTTGTTTGGTCTAGAGACAGTGTCACTGAGGAAAAGACAGGAGACTGAGCTGGAGGTAGCAGAGATGACGATCCTGAGGTTCTCTGTGGGAGTGACCAGGAAGGATAGGATCAGGAATGAGTACATCAGAGGGACAGCACATGTTAGAGGTTGTGGGGATAAAGTCAGAGAGGCCAGACTGAGATGGTTTGGACATGTCCAGAGGAGAAATAGTGAATATATCGGTAGAGGGATGCTGAGTTTTGAACTGCCAGGCAGGAGGCCTAGAGGAAGACCAAAGAGGAGGTTTATGGATGTAGTGAAAGAGGACATGAAGGTAGTTGGTGTGAGAGAAGAGGATGCAGAAGACAGAGTTAGATAGACGCAACTGATTTGCTGTGGCGACCCCTGAAGGGAAAAGCCCAAAGGAAAAGAAGAAAGAAGATATATAATAATTGAGTCGTGCTAGCCGCGCTAATCATGCTAGCCAAGCTTACAGCACTAACCGTGCTAGCTGTGCTAGTTGAATGAGTTACGCCAGCCATGCCAGCTACTAATCGCAGTATTCACAATGTTAATACTGTAGTTGTTAACATAATTAATGCAAATAAGTGTGTTCACGTTTAGGTTTGTTCAACCTTGTTATATGTAATATTGTGTATGTATGGTCTACAGGTCAGACTTTTTGATAGAGGTTGAAATTGGGACCTGGTTCAGGACTGGTGAAGTGCCTGTTCCCATGAAGGAGGACAATTTCATTGGAGGGAGACAATTCTGGAGAGCTTGATGAACTAGATGGCAAGCCAACCGAAAAGATTCTACGAGGGAGAAGGACCTCCTTGTGTGCGTGGTAGGAGGAACACATGGTGTACCATACAACAACCACACCTGCCCAAACAATTAATTGATGAACTGACTGAACTGAGATTTTGTTTATGTGCGCATTTTGCTATTTTTTATTACTTTCGTTGTTTATTATACTCATTGTTCTGTCAAAAGCAGATTATTTTGTGTTAAATACAATTAGATATATTTTTTAAAGTATTTGTGTGTGTCTCTTTACCGTTATTCACAACCCTGGGCTCCCAGAGTCAAATTAGGCTTGTGATTATTGGTCCATTTTGAAGATAGTCTTTCAAAGAGTAACGTAATCAAAAAGAGGGTTACACTGACTTCTAATGCATCTGGTTATCGTAAGAACCCCCTTTTCGCATCCTCATCTCTTACTTGATTACTTTCAGTCTCTGTGGTTGTTGGTTCTGATTAGCTGACCCCTTGGTGACGGGCATGAAGTCTCGAACGCTCTCAGTCTTTGCGCCCAGGTCTGGGTTTAGCGGGATGAGGGCAGGAGTAATCAGACGCTCCTGCATGTCACACTTCACACACACTAGACAGGTGACAGGTAAGAAGTCAGTGTTACTATGCATTCAAAGATCTAGTCCTGCATATTTTTTAATTTTTGGATCTTTACTGTACGGACCTGCTTGGGTACATGTAAATTATATCACCAGTAAAGTTGTTTTACAGTCAGCAGTTTCCAAGGAATTTTTTTGCCACCTTTTTACACAAGTTGATCAACAATGTAGTCTGTAAAAGCAGATGTGCAACATTTTTATGGCAGCATCTTACAATAATGTCAGTGTTTCTGAAAGTATTCCAGATTTTAAGGAGTAATCAGTAATGATTGTCTGTTTAATGCAGGTGGCTTCATGTCATTTACATTTTTTAAACACCTGCAGCAACACACTGCAGCTAAAAGCCATTCTGTCTATCCTTAATATGAGACAGTAACATGCACCTTAAGCTTAAGGAACGGCCAATTAACCAGAAGCGCGTTTTTTTGGAGGTGGGAGGAAGCCAAAGAACCCGGAGAGAACCCACACAGACACGGGGAGAACATGCAAACTCCACACAGAGCAGGACCCGAACCCAGAACCACCTTGCTGTGCGGCAATAGCGCTACCTGCTGTGCCACCGTGCCGCCGGTCTGGTCAGGATCTGATGGTAAATTATGTTCTGTAATGCGCTACACAGTGATACAATTTAGCTGTTCTGAAAGCTTTATTTGGCAGAATTGTTTGTGGCAACTCTTAGATGTAATTCCATCAGAGATAGACTTTCCTTTGATGTGTATTACCCAACTACAACTGCTATGGTGATTATGGTTCCTTTTTGCTGCTTGACAAAGTTGGTTGCGTGTGCTTCAAAGACATGGCTATTCATGTGGATTTTTCTCCAATCTGAGAGACAAAGTAAAATATCTGTCACTTCTAGGAGACTAACGATTGAAAAATTTAAAGTCACACTGACAGACAGGTTTTCTTAATTACCAGCATGTATTTTGAGATACTGCCTAACACAATTTAACAAAACATTGTTAATCTAGATAATTCACTTATTACCCTTTTTGTGATCATGCTGGAATAAAAAAGAAAACTCCAGGAGTCGTGTACCTTCCTTCAACTTAGCAACATTTGATGCAGCAGAGGCAAGCCACCCCTTTCATCTATTTTGGAGCATGACTATAGATAGACTGATCCGTAGTCAAACAACTATCAGCTGAAAGCACAGACACCAACGCCATTAATAAAAGATGACCAACAGTGTGACCTGTATTGTTGTGTGCAGTGGTTGTACCTGGAATGGAGTTGTCCAGAAGGCTGGGCAGAAGGAGATGGATGTGCTCTCTGTCTCCTCCCTGCTCCTGAAGCCATGCCTTCAGTACAGTCTCAACAGCAAGCACACTATTTTCCACCCGCTGTAGGTCAACCTCTGTCCCCAACGTCAGACAATCTGAGAATAAACAAACAGGTGCATCAGCATCTGTACTGAAGGTGACCCATGCTAATGTAAAACATGAAACTAATTTAAGTCAAATCAAATATGCTATTTTCAGATTAAAAATATTTTGTTGACCCATTTTTGGACGTTATAATATTTTACTCTATGACCACTAGATGGCATTAACGTTCAATACATGTCCATTCTAGACTCTGAAGACACTTAAATTTGCCATCTAAGGACTTCGGCATCTCTGAATTAACCAGAAGCCACCTTAAGCCCTAGTGGGTGAAAAAGTCTAGTATTGACTCCCTAGAGGAAAGAAGTTGAGATAAATTTCTGGAATTTAAATTGGTTTTTGAGATGCTGAAAAAGTAGCAGCATATCAACTTTTTTTTCTACACCTGAAGTGCCACCAAGTTCTGGTAAATAGAGAACAGCTACCTTACTCTGGTTTGCCTGCCGATCTTCACTTTTCACTCCTGAAGAGAAGACTTAATGGACCAGTCCCAACTTTCTATCCTGGTATCTTAATCATCACCCAATGTCCAATTGCTATTGCACACTAGATGTAAGCACTACATCACATGTGTCAAACTCAAGATCCAGAGGCCAAATGTGGCCCAACATCATTTTATGTGGCCAGCGAGAGCATTAAAAGGTCAGTGTCTAAAAATAAATGGGTCAAATGTGTGCTTTGACCAGAAACTACATCTCCCACTATGCAGTAATTAAACCCATTTTAACTTTGACAAAAATGTTTTGATCCTAACTTGTGTTTGATGTTATTTTTCTTTAGTCATTGGATAGTTGTATCCTTCATTGATGGAGTTATGTGAGTTTCATAACCTGACAAAAGGATTTATGTTATAAAAGAGCAACAACCAAACATTTTTTCAGTGCAGCTGTAATGTTTTTAGCTTGAGAAAGAATGGGTATATAACATTAAGGAGTAGTTACATTTATTTTACAATAAATTTAGTTACATTTATGTGACATCTGGCTCTTTGAGGACAGCCATGACGCTAATGAGGCCCTCAGTGAAAATGAGTTTGACACCCCTGCCCTAGATGATAGCCCTCACCTCCTGTGCCCTGTATATGTTATATATTATATGCACATGCCATGTTTGCAGATAGAGGCATGAGAACATAACAAAGGATGAATTTTTTTTTTTTTTAATTTCCCTTCTAAGAACTGTTAGAGACAAAATGGAAAGAAGAAAACGTTGTTGCTTCTTTTATATGACTAAAGCAGATGCATTATGGAATGTATTTTTTGTTCTGACCCCAAATTAACTTTATTAGTAAATAAGTGGATCATCATAAGAGAAAAAGACTGTGCTAAGAGCAAGACCGATGAAAGAGGAGAGAGCAGTAGTAATGGTTCTGTTCATTTACATGGTTTCCTTTCATGTGTCCAATGTCCTTTTAAATATGATACATATTTGTGTAAAGCTATGACCATCAGTATATGGACTGTAGTTATATAGTGCTTTTCTAGTCTGACTGACTACTCACAGTGATTTGCAATACTACCCAATATTCACCCTAACTTTCATACAGTGGTGGTAACAGGAATCACCTCATATTTAGGACTCAGTATTTTGCCCCTAGGATACTCCAACCTGTGGGCTTCAGGGCTGAGGATTGAACCACTGGCCATCTGATAAGTAGACAACAGCTCTACCACTGAACCTCATTCAACGGTAAAATAAGTAAATAACAGTAACATTGGACTTGCACCCCACTAAATATCAGCTTTGCCACCTTACTGAGTGAAGATGTAATGGTAACTGAGATGGTATGATAGAAAGAGAAAAAATAGACATTATCTTACAAAAAGTTTGAAAAAGAAAACAGACAAGGCAGAATGAAACGGAAGAGAACAGTCCTTGAGAGACCTAGGGAAGATGGAGGAGAACCGGCTGGAGAAAATCAATAGCCATTTCCTTTAATAATGTCTGTCTGGGGAGTAAAAATGGAAAGAAGCGACAGACTGAGAAAGAGGGATATCAGAGAGAAATAAATATGTAAGTTGGTGTAGCCAAAAGAAGGTCAGGAATTACAGAGAGACCATTGAACAGGAGAAATGAGAGAGGACAGGAGAAGGTGAGACAGGGAATAGATGGATGGGTATGTGACCTCAGGGATGATGGACTGTACCATCAGAAATGGTTGTAATTTGGCAACGGAGAGTGTATCTGAGTGTGTTTGCATGAGACAGGGTGATAAGGACAGAAAAGGAGGTGCTGTGCATCTCAGCATAAATAACAGAAGACAGTCAATTATGTGTGTAGGTGTGTGTATGTGTATGTGCAATGCTATACATTACTGACTGAGAGCAGTTAACCTCAGTCTGTGTTCAGTGAGAACAGGGAGTTGAAGCAAAGCAATTCTGCCTGTGCCTCCTCAGCAGGCTTATCTGTCTTCAGAAGAATGTGTTTACACTGCTAAATCCTCTAACAGATGTCTCTCCTTCTGAGTCTTTGCTGTGTTCATTAAGTAGGTATGGAAGATTATGAAATGATTACAATGTGTGTTATCATTCATTATCTATTACTTCTTGTTATATCTTTTTAGCTTTCTCTTGCTGTGCAGCCAAATCAAGGGACTATTTCCTGACACTTACAAAGCTGGTTGTGATCCTGCTTCTAAACCAGGACATTTTGAAGACTGACATTTCAATATTATTATTCACAGATTTGTTAACAGCTCCTGCATTTACTCCAAGATATAGAAATATAATTTTGTCTGCAATGTTCTTTTTTGTTTTTAACTTCACTGCCTTTCTTCGACATCTAGTTCTTGTCATGGGCGCAGCAAAGATATTGCGGTGTTGCACCCATCATAAGGTTTAGGACCATTTGGCCACTACTGTCACAGGTACAACTAGAAGAGATGAGGGGAGATCGCACATTAAAATTAAAATTTACCTTTATATTTGTCATCTTCAAGTATTTAATTCTGCACTGAAGTTTTTTTTACTTCCACTACATCAAATGACAACAAAAAATGTGGAAAGGAATTATCACTTGACTCTGGTGCTGCCCACAGCTAAATGGAGTATTTTAGTAACTTTTAGCTCATGTTTTTATGATTCAACTGTTTTGGGATGTCAAGATTTTCTAGAGTGCCCAGCAACTAACAGCAGACACGCTGAATTAAAGATGGTGCGGTGAACATAGTGGAAATGAAACATGACAGATGGATGGAACTTGTTTCTATGTCCCCCTCCTCCTTTCATTCATGGCAAGGATAATAAAAGTGGATTTACTGACACATGACCACCTAATTACTTCAGAGATTTCTGAGCTGTAACAGCTAAGGAAAGCCTGGGTGTGAGGTACATTCTCTTTAACCCCAAGGCTACCAAACTACATTTATTGCAACAGTTCAGTTCACAGTTAAGTTTGATTTTAACGGCAGGAACCAGTTCACATTGTTGAGTCATATTATACTTGGAAAAATGTACTTTAAATGACAATTACCAATGCTGTCTTAGGTGAAGCTCTCCCGCTGTCGAATATCCAGATTCCCAATGTTTTTTTTAATCTGTTTCTCTGTTTCTGCCTCTAACTGTCCCCCCATGCAATATTTCTTTCCCTGACTTTCGACCCCACCCCTCCATGGCCTACAGCCACTAATGGTTCCTTTCATTCTCTGCATGAGGAAGTGCATCAACCTCATGGCCACTGAACAATGTAACATTAGCTTGTATGGGGAAATTAGAGACTCTGAGCTAATGCAGCACCAGAAGAGGAAGCAGAGCACAGCTCTTCATCCCTGTTTTTCCTCGTTCATTTAGATTGTCAGATAATGGAAGCTGCTCTTTGTAACGGTGGAAGACTCTTGCAATCGCATTGTGTAAGTCCAACAAGATCATGTTAACTCCACTGACTGGCCTGTCTGCTAGAAATAATGTTTATATCCAGCTAATTTGAAAGCACAAATCCAATTAAATGAAAAGCAAGATGCCAATTATGTGAGTCGTGTGATTATTTTAATTATGGCATGTGGCAAATTGTAAAAGAGTTGATATAGAAGATATGAGTAAAATATTCACTGACTACTACTGTAATTGCTCGGAATATTTAAATCAAAAAAGAAAAGTTATTAATTAAGTTAAACCTGGAAGGAGTGGAGTTGGAGAGATTATCTTGCAAAGTGAAAGGCTCCTTTTAAAACTTTAATCCAGTTTTTTTTAGGTTTGGCTATTACATTTATTAAGAGAAATGTCCCCACCAGTGTATTAATCTTAGATCTAACTCTCAGCTTAAAAGACTTAATTTTAACAAAAATTGGGGTAAAACAGAATTGCGCTTTGATCCAATAAGGCCTTCCTTACAACCACACAAATATCCCTCATAAGATTACACAAACACACAATACTGTGAATTTCCCTCTGACATCCACATATCAGTTACAGAGCGATACAGTCAGCAAACACTGTGTGTCTGTCTAAGGATCTGTGATGAATAGCTCATGGAAGAAGATTGAGACTTTGACAAAAAGGACATTAATCATCTCATCCAAAACACAGGCAATGCACACACGATTGACTGTGTGGCCTAACTGCCTTTCTGTCACTTGATGGGATGTGGGCTCAAGGACACTATTGAAATAGACCTGTACTTAAAAGGACAAGAGGATGAGGCAGCAGCAGTGACATCACTGAGGACAAAGAACAAGGAAAGTGAGAAAAAGAAGAGTTGCAGTGACAAATACTAGAGAGAAGGTCAAAGAAAGGGACATTGGGGTTGGCACCACATTTATGGTGCACTGATTCGAGTATTTAGCAAAATGGACATGTCTGAAAAGCAAATGACTGACTCATTCTTATGATCATGTAGTTAACATGTGTGTCTACAAATAAAACTACTATAATAAAACTATATAGACCTAGAGTTCTTAGGAAAATATTTTAGTAAAAATAATCAGAGAAATAAACTTGTTTGTTTTCAATTTGATGTATTGGGAGATATGGGAGAGTAAAATAGTGTAACAGATCAAGAGCCTGGTTTCAAGCAGAATGTGGGAACAGGAGAGGGTTAGAAGGATGGGAAGGACACAGAATTAGAGAGAATGGCAGCTCCATGACATCTTTGGAGCACTTGAAGAAGTATGTAGGACAAAGGAGGAGTAGAGCTCAGAAGGCAGTGATCCTGGAGGCAAAAAAAAAGACAGGTAAGGTTTTAAAAAAAGTACTGAATACTTCATTTGAGGATGTAAAATTAAGAAAATTTTTGTTGGAAAACCATGAATGGATAAAAGCTCAATGGTAACCTCCATACTTTTTTTTTGACAAACAAGACACTTTTATGACATGCTAAGAGTCATTAAACATCTTTAAACCAAAAAAGGCTGGTGTTCAAATGTGGCTTCCACAAAGACAGAATAAAGCCATCAAAGAAGGTGCAGAGAGCACACGGGACAAGGGATGATAGATTGGAGAAGCGATAGCGAGTAACAAACCTCTCAAAAGAGAAGAATGATCTTATTTCCTTGAAAGCCAAGATGAGAGTTTCCATGTGTATCCTCTAATACAGATAAGGCAAAAAGCCAGACAGACACAAGGAGCTGTTTTTTCACCTCTTACAGCCAGTGTTCAGAGATATAGAATGAGCTTAGAAAGATGAAATTAGAAGAAAAAAGCAGAGGAAATAAGCAAATTTGTGAATTAGGAGGATCAAGAGTAGAAAAGAAAGAATGTCATCTCAGAGAAGACCAAAAGAAAAGTAAGTGTGATATACAGTATAATTTACCTAAGACTTTAGACTTCTCTGGGTGCTTGATAAACTAATATTGGTAAAATTAAATAAATATGAATGATTTAATTGGTGTTTTGTTAAAATATTACAATCTTGCAGTAGGTTTCCTCTGCAGTTAAAGAACATCAATGAAATTTAGTGAAACTAGGGTGACCTTTGGACTGTGCTGATGTAGCAACCTTCTAGGGTGACAGACTACTCAAAGGACAATTCAACACAAGCCTGAATTCACATTTACAAAAACAACTACAACCAAGGCAGTTACAGACTGCAACATCCCACGACTCCCTTGAATAAATTTTTTTACCCTGTCCTACTTGCATAGGTCAAAGACCAAAGCTAGTGCTTTTCATAGATCAAAGCACTAGCTTTGATCTATGGTCTCACACTGACCTTCTCCCTTGTCTTTCTATCTTATC
Organism: Antennarius striatus; assembly: GCF_040054535.1. Classification (NCBI taxonomy): domain Eukaryota; kingdom Metazoa; phylum Chordata; class Actinopteri; order Lophiiformes; family Antennariidae; genus Antennarius; species Antennarius striatus. The sequence continues at coordinate 8,348,970 of NC_090798.1, read as the reverse complement.
CGGTTCCTGAGTGTACAAAAGTTAAAATTTGAGCTTGAATTAGTTTTCTCAAAGTCAAAGTCATCATCTCAATTTCATCCCCTATGCTGTCCGAGTAATGTGCTTTTTTTTTTTCATCTTTCTATCTGCAACGGTTGAAAAGATATTTGCTGGACTAACTAGCGGATGGATGGACGAATGGACAGACAGACGAACGAACGAACGAACACACGAACACTGAGAATCACAATACATCACTGCTTTGAAGCGGGATGTAATTATACAATTATGGCAGAGGCTACGATGCAAGATAGTAGCTTCCTCATCAGGAACAATAATCACTCACACACCAGTGGAACATTGGTAGAAAACTTTTCTCCCTTAGTATTTTGTTGAAGCACAGTTAAACATGACTACAGGAGCTGAGCTTCTGATATCCGTCTGATTAGCAGATGACTGCTCTACCCCCTGAGCCACAGCCTAATGTAAATTTAATGTTATGTAATGATTCCAGGGATTTATATCAAGGATTTCAGTTAGATTTTTCATGATAATCCAGCAAGGGTATTGCTTCTTGTGTTGTATCTGTGAGGATTTCAATTAAAGATAGATCTGTATATTTTAGGTGGAAGTAGTTTAGGTGTTGACAGTACAGCCATGACATAGCCTGAGCTACTTTTTAGGTTCAGTCTTGTACTTTGTTAACCAGACAGTGCAATTCTCATTTGTTGAGGCCTTGTTAAAAGACAGCAGAACCTTTAAAAAGTCCAGCTTATGAATGTTTTGATTGTGATTTTTAATACAGATACAGTAATGCTCAAACACAAAATATTTGGATTTAAGCAAAGGGGGGTATCTAAACACAATTGTTTAAAATATTGTAAGAGATTGAAAATTTTTCAGCTAACCTTCGGCTGCTGTAACTGCAACAACAAAAGAAAGAATAATGAGCAACAGACGGATGACTGAAAGAACGTGAAACTGCAAAATTTGTATATGCAAATCACAAAAAAATTACCTTCACTTAATCAACTCATTCATTCATCTTCATGAAGATGAGACGCTGGTATCATGTTACAGGGCTCGAAATTAACTTTTTTTCGTGGTAGCACTGGTGCTCCCAAATTTAGAAGATAGTAGCACCAGCAAAGACCTTAGGATCACCTACCCAAAAGCAAGGCAGTGACAGAGCGATAGAGACCGCTCCGTCCATTTCCGTTCCGCACGCCTCTCTCCCTTGCCCAGGAGAGGAGCCGCAGCTGCGCTCTCATTGTTTCCTGGCAGGACCGTGGTCCTGCTCGGACTGTTTCACGCACATTCTCCGGCAGGTCCACACTCACGTGTCCGCATCAAACAAACTGTCGCGGTAGTGCGTTCGAGGGTGCACACGTGGGTTCTACGCGTTTTCCCCATATCCACACAAAACTGTATGAGAGACGCTCACCTGAGGATGCTGCGTTGGTCCGCCTCTGGGTCAGGGGCCAAACAGAGGCACAGGTACCTGGACTGAACCATTTTGGTTATTATTGGATTGTTTTGTATTTTAAAACATCACTAAAATATGTTTTATGTTGCCCCAAACTCCACCATGCCTTTAGTGAACATTGGTTTGTATTTCTCTTGGTCATTTTACCCTCAGCTCGGACTTCAGGGGATAATTCTGCGCAAAAGATCTGTGCTTTGTTTCGTAGCGGCGCTCCATGTTACCACTTTTAATTCATGCTACGTGTTCAGACCATATGAGGTAAAATGGTTTTGAACTGCCTCACGGAGGAATAAACAAAAATTTTGTCCACTCATTAACCAGCGGTTTTCCTTGTTAACCTCCCTTCGTTTGGAGCTATGCTGTGTCCCTTCTTCTGTGCTCCGCTGTAGCGGTAAACTCACAGCGGTAGCGAGCTGTCTCACTTCCTGGTACGCTGACAGCAGGGTAGACAAATGATCTGATTGGCTGAACTGAGTGGCGCTATTACCGGATTAACTGGAGGAGCAGCGCCAGCCGTCTGTAGCCACGAACTGCAAGTAAAAATGCACCAAGAAAATCTACTCTCGTGAATTTATCATGGAGTGGACAGAACCATCACGTGGCCCGGATCCGGTCTGCCATTTGGTGACCCCTTCTCTATGGAGAGAGAGAAAGAGCGAGAGAGAAGAGGAAAAAAAAGACACACCAGATTTTTTTCCCTAGTCGCACCGGTGCTCCCAAATATATTTAATAGTCGCACTGATTAAAATTTGGGCGCATATGCGACCAAAATGGTCGCAATTTCGAGCCCTGTGTCCACTTCCACTGCTTATCCAAAATAAGAGTCTTGGATTACGCTGGAGCCTATCCCAGCTGGCTGTGGGCGAGAGATGGTGTACACCCTGGACGAGTCGCCAGCTCATTGCAGGGCCACTCAATGAATTGTGCTCTTTATTCTAACCATGATTTTATTAAAATGTTAAAATGATAATGAAGTAGTGAAAAAATAAGATTTAAAGAGGGATTGGCTGAAAAAATCTTTTTGTGAAAATGTGTCCATGATGCAGAGCAAGCGATCATCTCTTAGCGTCCAACTAATAGGTTCCACTTCCTGGTTTAGAGAGTGATGCCTGTCTCCATCTGTATGACCACCTGCTGCTCTTTCAACACCACAGAGAGGTGTGAACAGCTTGACCTTGACAGCATGTGTGTGGCACAATGAAAAATGTGAATGCCTGAAATTCGTCATGACAGTTCATGTTAAACCATATTTACATGTGGAAAAATAAAGCAATGGTCTGCGCAGAAACTGATTTTGTCTTTCTCTTTGTTGGATGTTGTTGAATTAATGTCCAACTGATGTGAGTGCAGGTTTATTGTGTGCTTCATGCTTGTGAGAACATTTTGCAGTAGCTGCAGCTGAGTGTGCATGCTGTGCATGTCAGTAGGTCTGGGCGGGGTTTCCACTCCAGCACCCCTCTGCACTTTCAACTTGCTGACTGTGATGGAAATTTAACTGAACGTAAGAAGCAGAGTGCAGTAGAGAGAAAAATATTGCAATGGATACGGCAATCCCCTGCTGAATGACTGCAGGTGTGAGGTTGTAACAGTAGCTGGAATGGAAAAGTTTGGTGGAAAGTTTTTTGTGCACTGGGCCATTTACACAAAAATGTAGGAACGGTGTTAATAAGCATCCTAAAGAAAGAGAAATTACATTAGGCTCAGCTACACAGGGTTGATGTATTGAGTAATTCACTATACCAGCCTCTGGTTACTCCCTGAAAAACTAAGACATCACACAGTTTATCACGATGACATTACAAACTTGTTGAATTTTCAAATCTTCAGGTTAATTTATGTGGACATACTGCAGACATAGCAAGGGGGTAGGCCACTGAGACTGAGAACAAGATTAATTATGCCAATGGGTGATTCTTCATTTCATAAAACCTTTTAAAAACCTTCTTCACATAAACTGGGTTGTAGCAATCTTTCTGGGAAAAGGACCTTTTAGAAGCAAGAATGAAGAAAAGAGGGTGTAAAGAAGAGATTATAGTGAGCAAAATGTGTTTGCAAAGTTTGGAGTCTTGTTTGAAGGCAAAATTGAAAACCTATGAGCTTATACTTTTAAGAATAGTTTGAAACTACTAAGAAAATTGCTGTCCTCCACTATCCAAATGACCAGATGATACCATGCAACAACAAGTGTTCACTCCATCCAAGGGTGTAGAAACGAGCACTAGGTCTTAACTTATTATGGAAAGAAGCACCATCTGAGGATAGGTCATACATAGTTTTACATTATCATTTACATACAAGTCTCATTTAGACCCCGTCCACACGATGACAGATTTTTCTGAAAACGAAACTTTTTGAAAACGCATCGAAAACGATTTGCGTCCACACGACAGCGTTTTCAAGAAAATCTCCGTCCTCACGTAAACGAATCAGTGCGTTTTCGAAGACGGCTATAAGCCAAACCATGTCGTGGCAGTATTGAGTCAAATTTTATTCTGTGTTTTATTGTCACAAAACGCCTGCAAGAATGCTGCCTTCAACAAGGTTCGTACATCCATCATGTTTGTACACACAGGCCCATAAATATGACGTCACAGCGGTTTTCGTCGCAGGCAAGACGTCAGCATTTTTAAAAGTTGCGGATACACCGTTCACAAGACAACACAGACCCAGTGTTTTAAAAAAAATCCACCTAGGCCAGCGTTTTCAAAAAGTTGCGTTTTCGTGTCGGATATCTCCGTTGTCATTTGGATGGAAGTCGTAAACGCAACAAAAAAGTTGTGTTTTCAAAAAGTTCCAGCATCGTGTGGACGGGGCCTTAGAGCATTCAGAATGACCTTGCTTACCGCAGGCTGCTCTTCCATATGCAAATTCATAGGGGTGCTGAAATATCTTAAGTGGTCTGAATGAGGAAAATAAGGAGAAAGAAACACTTCTAAACCAAAAGAGTGTAATGCATTCAAGGTGACAGTAGCAAAGGCAAAAAGATCTTAGCGCTGCAGTTCAAGCTAACTATCTTTTTTTCTATCCTACTTTATGCAGGTATAAATGTGAGATTCAACAATTAAAAACTTGCATTCACTATGTGAAGATACAGTCATACTGGTTTCATTCTAATCTCACAGATTGATGTTTCTTTGTAAGTATGGATACATGTTCCTCCAGAACAGATGAAATTAGGTGTGGGGTGCCTCAAGGGTCAATTTTAGGTCCAGCTCTTTTTAATCTTTGCATGCTTTCCTTGGGGGATGTCGTCAGGAGACATAGCATCAGCTTCCATAGCTATGCCGATGATACACAGCTGTACATCGCCGTGTCTCCTGATGACTGAGGGCCAATCGATGCCCTTTTTAATTGTATTTTAGATATCAAGTCACGGATGGCAGAGAACTTCCTACAGCTCAACCAGGACAAAACAGAGGTATTACTTATAGGTCCTGAAGGCCAGAGAGAGAAACTTTTACCAAAACTACAAGATTTTAAACCCGCACAATACGCAAAGAACCTGGGCGGTATTTTTGACTCTGAGCTCAATTTTATTCCACACATAAAAAATATTACAAAGATAGGTTTTTACCATCTTAAGAATATAGCCAGAGTCCGCCCGTTTCTCTCTCGGGCCAGCACGGAGGTGCTGATGCATGCCTTTATCTCCTGTAGATTAGATGATTGTAATGCCCTGCTCTCTGGTCTTCCCAAAAAGAGTATTAATAATCTACAATTTTTACAAAACTCTGTCGCACGTGTGCTGATGAGGACCAGAGGGCGGGAGCACATTACACCAGTTTAAAAATCTCTTTATTGGCTCTCTGTCCGCTTCAGGATCGATTTTAAGGTTCTCTTATTATTCCAAAAAAGTTGTAAGTTTTAGCGTTTTTTTCCTACAAATACGAACGCCACTGTGGCTACATAGGTTAAAAACCTTGCAGTGTCACGGTTCGGTGTTGCAGTGCTGCTGTGTGGCAGGGAGAGGCCAAGCTGGTAGGTGGAGCCACGGCTCCACACCTGAGACTCATCCACACCGTTCTGATCGTTCACACCTGAACATCTTTGGTGTTATTGTGATGAGGCTTTTTAAAACAGGTTTTTGTCACAGTCTGGTGCTGGTTCGTTTTTCTCAAGTTTGATTCCTGTTAGTCTGTCCTAATTTTGTGATTTGTTCTGTCTGGAGTTTTTTTTTGTTTGTCATTAAATCATGGATGGAAGATTCACTCTTGGTGTCCTGCACTTGGGTCCATATCTGCCTCACGTGACATGCAGCCAATCTGGAATTTACTTCGTCTATGGCGACGTGGCGAATGGCTAGCGCAAGCCCAGCCACTACATGTTACTTGATGTTTCTTATCGTCTTCAGTTACAGTGAATAAAGCATCTTTTTACTGAATGCATTTGTGATTAATCTGCAAAGGAATCTTCTTGGGTTAAAACTAAATATAACAAGACTCACCCTTTTATATCTATGTAGACTTTCCACCAGATAAATCACAAATGATTAAGGATGAAGAGAGCAATAAATCTGTGTGAATATATCGCACTTACTGTATAGTGGTACCTCTACTTACGAATGTCTCTACTTACGAAATTTTCTATTTACGAAATTTCTCAGCAGGAAAATATTACCTCTAGTTACGAAAGAATTTCGACTTACGTAAGGTAAAAATACAGTATCAGCTGATACTCGCAGCTCCCACAGGTTCCTGAACGCAACATTCTCATAGCTGCTCTGCCATTGCCATTACCTAGTATCTTCCTGGCATCCCATTGGCTAAGAGGGACCTCTGTGTAGAGCTCGATCGGTGTTTATGCAGGGTCCTCGTCATTCGGCTCTCGACCAGTGAGGTGTTCTGATAGTTTTGCGCAAATATACTGTATTAACTTTTTGAGTATTTGCTACGGACCTCGAGAAAGTGACGGAGAAAAGAGATTTTTTTTTATTTTTGCAAAAACACTTGAATCACAGGAAGAAAAGATAAACAAAAATGTTTTTTTGTCCATACAAACCATGCAAGAGATAATAGAAAAGCATGAAAAAGGGATGTGTTTGGTTGATCTTGCCAAAGAATATGGCCATAATACATCTACAATCGCCACGTTATTAAATAAAAGGAAGTTTAAGGAGTTTAAGGCATCATGTGGGTGGTTGGAGAAGTTCAAAAGGACTACTGGAATTCACTCTGTTGTTTGGCATGGCGAGGCAGGAACAACGGGGGCAAAAAACGATGAAGACAGCAGTTAAAAGGTAAATGACCGTCATTTTTATTCTTTATTCTTTGTTTCTTACGTTATGCACAACTCTCATTTATTGTGTAATAATCTAATTGTAACATGTATTTGTTACATGTGTTGATGCATTTTTATGCTTTATAAAACATTCATGTCGGAATGTGGGGGGCTTGGAACGGATTAGGGCATTTGTATGGAAAACGTGTCTTTACTTACGAAATTTTCTACTTAAGTAATTTCTTCCAGAACCAATTAATTTCTTAAGTAGAGGTACCACTGTATATGGTAAAAAAGAAAAATAAAGTGACAACAAGATAAAAGAAGAGAAAAATGGAATTGTTCAGAGAAAGTTGGAGAAAAAATATACGGGACAATTTTTTCTTCAGACCTCCTTAAAATAGACATATGAGAAAAGGAAAAGGGAGGTGAAGGAGGAGTACATTAAAATGAATCAAAGAGGAGAAAAGAAATGGGGGAAAAGACGAGTCATCTCTGAAACTCACTGATAACACAAGGTAGATCCTGAACAGTTGAGTCTGATTTAAAGAAAAGTGAAAATAATGTGGGATGATTGCTCTACCATGGACCAGACATACAGTACATACGCATGCATGTATGTACCCACACAAGCACAAACACATGCACTGTAAATGTGCAATTGCAGATAAATCACTAATTTACAACCCTTATAGGCTGAATCTGATGCAAGGATATTTCCCTTTTCATCTGTCAAACAAAAGGATTCTTCAATTTGAAGAAAAACTGAACAATCCTAAGATGAGAGGTGAAATGTTTTCATACCCAAAAACAGAAGCCTTCTTGCTAAAATGCAGGCTTCACGTATTCAAGTATTGGCATAAATTGGATGAGTAAGAATCTACACCCCTGACAAATATTTCAGTGTGCACTTGTTAGTAAATAACATGCTCAATTATACAAACACTCTTATTCTTATGCTGCTCTACACAACAACTGTCGACTGTCCTTTGATAAAGCTACTTATCTTTTTTAAAGCCTGGACAGACAGACAGACAGGGAAAGAAAAGAACTATACACAGGAAAAAACACCTAGGATGTCCTGTGGAGGGTTTGAGAAGCAACAAGGAGAGAGGAAATGGGAGTTGGAAGTAGAGGGAGAGGATTAGTGGGATATAATAGGCTATAATCTTTTTCTGAGGAGACCGATCCAAGAATTGTTGGTAGGGTTTCAGTCTGAGGGAGCTATCTGTTCGAGATATGAGCCATTCAACAGCTTTTAGCACAAATAGAAATCACTCATACATGCAGAATACAGTTTTTTGTGTATTAAAAAACACTGAAGCCAAATTTATTTTCATCACCATTCTGCACAGCAGCTACAGATAATCTTTCAAGTCAAATAAATCCCATTCATATGATTTGTTAAAAATGGGATAGTTATAAATACTTTGGTGTTATTGTAAAGCTAAGCAAATTCTAGTTGAGTCATGGAAAATTGCTAATTAACTTCCAAGCTGCAGAAAAGATGACGGCTGTTGTGTTCTAAGTACAGAGTAAGTGAGCAAAGACAAAATGTGATTAGCGATACGATTGATTGTTTTCCAAATCGATCTTCTTACGTTCTACTAGAGCTGGGACCAGTTATTATTTCAGTTATTATTCAAATCAGGGACAGTTTTTAAAAGATTTAGGGAGACACTCGTGTGATGTACTTGGTACTCTAATAGGAAGAGTATTTGATGCTTTTCTGCTATTCTATCATGAAGTAAGTAGAAACATAATATAATATATAGCAGTTGGGTAGAAGTTATATTTCTCACTTGTAGAGTGCATGCAAAAATAAAATAAAATACTTTGTTGCATGTAGCATAAACTACATGCATTAAAAACATTATGAAAATATTTAAAAAATTGAACACAAATCTCTAAGGAGTTTTTTAGTTCACCTTGGAACTCCTTTTCCTTTCGGCTTTTCCCTTCAGGGGTCGCCACAGCAAATCAATTGCCTCCATGTAATCCTGTCTTCTGCATCCTCGTCTCTCATAACCAACTACCTTCATGTCCTCTTTCACTACATCCATACACCTCCTTTTTGGTCTTCCTCTACGCCTCCTGCTTGGCAGTTCAAAACTCAGCATCCTTCTACCAATATATTCACTATTTCTCCTCTGGACATGTCCAAACCATCTCAGTCTGGCCTCTCTGACTTTATCTCCAAAACCTCTAACATGTGATGTCCCTCTGATGTACTCATTCCTGATCCTATCCATCCTGGTCACTCCCAAAGAGAACCTCAGCATCTTCATCTCTGCTACCTCCAGCTCTGTCTCCTGTCTTCCTCATTGACACCGTCTCAGACCAAACAACACCGCTGGTCTCACCAGTGTTGTACATCTTTCCTTTCAATTTAGTTGAAACTCTTCTATCACTCATCACACCTGACACCTCTCTCCATCCGTTCCATCCTGCCTGTACATGCTTCTTCACCTCTTTTCCACACTTTCCATTGTTCTGGACTGTTGACCATAAGTACTTAAAATCCTCCACCTTCTTGATCTCTTCTCCCTGTAACCTCATTGTTCCACTTGGGTCCCTCTCATTCACACACATGTACTCTGTCTTCGGCTAACCTTCATTCCTCTCCTTTCCAGGACAAACCTCCACCTCTCTAGTTTCTCCTCCGCCTGTTCCCTGCTCTCACTACAGATCACAATGTCATCTTCAAACATCATAGTCCATGGAGATTCCTGTCTAACCTCGTCAGCCTGTCTCAGAGCTGATCCCTGATGCAGTCCCACCTCCACCTTGAACTCCTCTGTCACACCTGCAGCACACCTTATCACTGTCTTACAGTCCTCATACATGTCCTGCACCACTCTAACATACTTCTCTGCCACTCCAGACTTCCTCATACAATACCACAGTTCCTCTCTGGGGACCCTGTCATAAGCTTTCTCCAGATCTACAAAAACATAATGCAGCTCCTTCTGGCCTTCTCTGTTCTTTTCTATCAACATCCTCAAAGCAAATACTGCATCTGCAGTACAGTCAACCCTCGGTTTTCGAACATAATCCATTCCAGTATACACTCCTGTACCTCCTCATTCCACCACCAAGTCTCCTTATCTACTTTCCTTCCAGATGACACACCATGTAGTCTCTTACCTGTCTCCCTGATCACATTAGCATAGTTGTCCAGTTATCTGGAAGCACCTCCTGAACACCCAGAGCCTGTCTTAGCTCCTTCCTAAAAGTCATGCAACACTCTTCCCTTTTCAGCTTCCACCATTTCGTCCTCTGTTCTGCCTTAGTCCTCGTCATCTTCCTCACCACCAGAGTCATCCTACACACCACCATCCTATGCTGTTTGGATAAACTCTCACCTATCACTACTTTGCAGTCACTGATCTCCTTCAGATTACGCCGTCTACACAAGATGTAGTCTACCTGTGTACTCCTACCTCCACTCTTATAGGTCACCCTATGTTCCTGCCTCTTCTGATAGAAAGTATTCACTATAGCTATTTCCATCCTTTTTGCAAAGTCAACCATCATCTGTCCTTCTGCATTGCTGTCCTGGATACCAAACCTGCCCATCACCTCCTCATCACCTCTGTTTCATGCACCAACATATCAATTAAAGTGTGCACCAATGACAAGTCTCTCACTTCTAGGTAAACTCTGCATCACTTCATCAAAGTCCAACCAGAAATTCTCCTTCTCCTTTAGCTCACATCCTACTTGTGGAGCATACCCACTAACAACATTGAACATCACACCTTTGATTTCTAGCTTGAACCATCACTCTATCTGACACTGTTTTTACCTCCAGGACATTCCTAATAAACTCCTCCTTCAAGATAACTCCTACTCCATTTTTCTTCCTATCTACACCATGATGAACCCTCCTCCTAAACTTCTAGCCTTGTTACCTTTCCACCTGGTCTCCTGGACACACAGTATGTCTACCTTCCTCCTCTGCATCATGTCAACCAACTCTACCTTTTCCTGTCATAGTTCCAATATTCAACGTCTCTACTCTCAGTCCTATACTTTTGGCATTCCTCCTCTCTCTCTTCCCATGAACTCACTTCCCTCCTCTCCTTCTTCGACCAACATTAGTCCAATTTCCACTGGCACCAAGTAGGGGAACAGCACCGATGGTGCTCGTTGGTGTGATATGCATGTTTGATTTGGCAAAAGTTTTAAGTCGGGTGCCCTTATTGACACAACCCTCTGTATTTATCCGGGCTTGGGACCGGCACAATATGACACTGGCTTGTGCCCTCTTGCGGAACTAATAAGGTTAAAAAAAATTGTAATGTGTACTTGCTAATTTAGAGTACCTTTGTTGATTGATACACTACAGGATTTGCATGCATGATATCCTGCTTTCATTCCCCTGTGTCATCACTCTTGTTTATTTTTAGCTGTCCTTGATGTTTCATGTTGAAAACTATACAATGAAGTCCCAATCTGATGTAGGGCCCACCTCTGTGAGGTGACCACCTTGACACAGCAACCATTTTTCCACAGTCCTGTTTTACTACCCATTAACATACAGATTACACTTGACCAGTGTCTTTGCTCTACCAGCAGCCGAGTCACTGCAGATACAGAACATTTATTACCACCAGCATGACAGCTTTATTGTTTAGTCGAACAGGAACTAGAAGGTGGGTCTTTTTCAAGCAATGCTAATTTATTTTCTCAACAGAATGAGAGAACACTTGGACAACTACAAAAACAACACTCAGCATAAAGGGAAACAACTGAGGTACAGAACCAGCGTTACAGGGACATGCTCCAAAGCCAACTGCAAAGCCACTGCCAAGCTTACAGATATCCTCTGCATTGTCTCCAGAGAATATCTACAGCACGTACAAGATCAGCCACATTTCCCAAACAGACAGAAGTGAAGTTACTTCTTGTAAAAGAGGGACAATTTAGCATGGGCTAATGATGCCTGTTTATTATGTTGCCACAAACATGGCAGGAGTAAAGGAGAAGCCACTGACTGTTGGTCATCGATCTGTTCATGCTATAAGGACATTACCGGTTATGAGCCACGAGGTTCAAGCAGTCACATGACACCAATTTGGAGTCTAGAGAGGATTTTCAGAAATCAAATACTGTAACATTTTAAGAGAATAAAAATATAACAAGATATTTAATGATCCTACTATGCTTAAGTACGTATAATCATTATAGTACAACATTATAAATTGGAAAGTGATATGTCTGTTTTGTCATGATTTGGTATGCGTCCTGTATAACACGCCCACTATGTAAAAATCCTTCAAGATGGCGCTGCACTAGTGGCGACTGATTACGGCAGCTCTCCCACACCGGTCTTGTTTCCTCTTTCTAACTGTTTTTTTTCTTACCTCTTTTTTCCAATTTATTCTAAGTAACTAAGTAGTGTGCCATGGAGACCAAGTTTGTTGTACTTGCGTTGGTCTTCATGCTGTTTTTTACATTGGTCACGACCGTGTCTGTGGACCCCATACGCAGCCAGGGCCCTATTGTTTACAGTAGGGATCAGCTGTTGGCGCTCCGTGGCAACGCGGTGCTGCCCCGGGAGAAACCCGACATCCCCCGGGAGCTGAGGAGGAGGAAGCGGGGAAAACGTGCCGGAGTTGCACGCCGGGCCAGGAGGAGGAAATTCAGACCTGCCCTCCCGTCCATCATCATGGGGAACGTGCGATCTCTCCCCAACAAGATGGATGAGCTGGCGGCGGTGACCCGGCATCAGAGGGACTTCCGCGAGTGCAGCGTCATGGTGTTTACGGAGACATGGCTGAGAGCGGCGATTCCAGACACGGCCGTTCATCTGGACGGGTTCAATCTGGTGCGGGCGGAAAGGACGAGGGAGAGCGGAAAGAGGAAAGGAGGAGGGCTGGCAGTGTTCGTGAATGATCAGTGGTGTAACCCTGGGCATATCACTGTGAAGGAGCGGCACTGCTGTCGGGACATTGAACTGTTGGCGGTCGGCGTGCGGCCGTACTATCTGCCGCGGGAGTTCTCACACGCCATTGTGATAGCTGCGTATGTCCCCCCCTCTGCCGACGCGGACGCAGCCTGCGACGTCCTCCTCTCCCTAACGAGCAGGCTGCAGACACAGCACCCACAGGCCCTCATCCTCATCTCTGGAGACTTTAATCACGCCCCCCCGTCCTCCACTCTGCCCACCTTCACCCAGTATGTTACTTGTTTCACCAGAGACAGTAAAATACTGGACCTATGCTATGCCAACACCAAGGAGGCATACATATCATCACCCCTCCCCCCCCTGGGAAGAGCAGACCACAACCTGGTTCATCTCCTGCCCGTCTACAAGCCTCTTGTGGAAAGGCAACCAGCTGTGTCCCGCACTGTGAGGAGATGGTCCGACGAGGCTGAAGATGCTTTGAAGGACTGTTTCCACAGAACAGAGTGGGATCTATTCTGTGATTCTCATGGGGAGGACATTGACGGTCTCACAAACACCGTCACTGACTACATTAACTTCTGTGTGGATAACACTGTACCCACCAGGTCTGTACGGTGTTATCCCAACAACAAACCCTGGATCACCCCGGACATTAAGGCCCTTCTTAAGGAGAAGAAAAGGGCCTTTAAGTCTGGAAACAAGGACGAGCTGAAGGCTGTCCAGAGGGAGCTGAGGAGGAAAATCAGAGAGGGGAAGAATATGTACAGGAGGAAGATGGAGGACCAGCTGCAGCAGAACAACGTCAGCGAGGTGTGGAGGGGCCTGAAGACCATCTCAGGCCATAAAGGACCCGACCGCCAGGTCACTGGGGACCAGAAGTGGGCAGATAACCTAAACAAATTTTTCAATAGATTTGATCAGGCATCCACGCCCCCCCCCAGCCCAGCCCTCCACGCTGTAGCCCCCTCCTCCTCCTCCCACCCTACCCCTGCCCCTCTCCAACACCACCACAGCTCCTCCCCCTCCCCCTCTACAACAATCAGCTCACGGCCACCCCCCACTGCTCAGGTCATGTTACAACCACCCCCTACAGTTCACCTCTTCAACCCACCCCCCTCACCCACACCCCCCAGCACACAGTCCCCCATGCTCCACCCTGTCCCTCACTGAGTCCCAGGTGAGAAACTCCGGAGGATCAAGACGAGGAAGGCTGCGGGTCCAGACGGCATCAGCTCCAGGCTCCTGAAATCCTGCGCAGACCAGCTGTGTGGGATTGTTGGACACATGTTTAACATGAGCCTGAAGCTGGGAAGGGTTCCACAGCTGTGGAAAACGTCCTGCTTGGTTCCCGTGCCCAAGACCCCCATCCCAAGGACCTAAACAGCTACAGGCCGGTGGCACTAACGTCTCACCTGATGAAGACCCTGGAGTGTTTGGTCCTCTGTCATCTCCGCCCCCTGGTGAGCCCATCACTGGACCCACTCCAGTTCGCTTACCAGCCTGCCATCGGGGTGGATGACGCCGTCATTTTCCTCCTAGACCGAGCACTGTCCCACTTGGAGAGGCCTGGGAGCACTGTGAGGATCATGTTTTTTGATTTCTCCAGTGCTTTCAATACGATACAACCAGCACTGTTGAGGGACAAACTGGAGATCACTGGGCTGGACCACCACCTTACGGACTGGATATTGGACTATTTGACCAATCGTCTGCAGTTCGTGAGGACCCGGGACTGTGTGTCGAACACAGTTGTCTGCAGCACAGGGACACCTCAGGGAATGGTTCTGGCTCCGTTCCTGTTCACCCTGTATACTGCAGACTTCTCCTACAACTCCCCCACATGTCACCTGCAGAAGTTCTCTGACGACTCTGCAATCGTCGGCCTCATCACCGATGGGGACGATGGAGAGTACAGAGAACTGACTCAGGACTTTGTGGACTGGTGCCAGCGGAACCGCCTCCAGATCAACGCGGGTAAAACCAAGGAGCTGGTGGTGGATTTCTGCAGGCGATCACTCTGCCCGGTTACACCGGTGAATATCCAGGGTACGGACATTGAGGTGGTGTCCTCGTACAAGTACCTGGGTGTTCACCTCAACAATAAACTGGACTGGAGCACCAACACCCACTCTCTGTATAAAAAAGGTCAAAGCAGACTCTATCTGCTCCGGAGGCTGAGGTCTTTTTGAGTGCGGGGGTCGCTTCTAAAGACCTTTTATGACACGGTTGTAGCCTCAGCTATTTTTCATGGGGTGGTCTGCTGGGGCAGCAGCATCACTGCGGCCGACAGGAAGAGACTGGACAGGCTGATTAAGAAGGCGGGTTCTGTCCTAGGATGCTCACTGGACTCAGTGGGGGTGGTGGTGGAGAGGAGGATGACAAACAAGCTTTCATCAATGATGAAGAACCACTCCCACCCTCTACAGGGCACACTGACATCACTGGAGAGCTCCTTCAGCGATAGGTTGCTTCACCCGAGATGCGTGAGGGAACGCTAACGCAGGTCCTTCCTGCCCACGGCTGTCAGACTGTACAACCAGCAGTCCTCCCAGCAGACCACTCAAAGAACTCAGGGAACTCCAAGAACTCACCAAACTCAAAGAACACAACGTTCTAATTCTGGATGAGCAATGTAAACATCAGCCTGTAGTGTATATTCTTCTTTTTTTTTGGGTGTGTGAATATAATGTACATTCAGATAATATGATATATGTTAATAGGTTTCCAATATGTGAATATGTAAATTTCATATGTTGCAGATGTTAATATGTATGTATATTATTTAACTATTTATGTTTGACCCCCCCCCCCCTGCTGCCACGATCGCACAAATTTCCCCACTGTGGGACAATAAAGGTCTATTATTATTATTATTATTATTAGCCACTTGAATGGTGTTCTTCACAAGTTTGACTGTGTAAGTGTATAAAAACCCTACACACCTGGGTCCTCATTTACAAAAATCAGATTTCAACAGAAAACTTGGCATCGCAAAATTATGCAGTTTCTTCATCTTAAATACTGTACACATCTGCTGGGACCAAATAGATATAATTGTTCCATTTAGGACACACTGGATTCTCAAAAAGATACACCCACATTGCAGGGAGAGTAAAACAGAATGAGGAGGGAAAGAGAGACATAAAAAGAAACCAAGACCACAACACTGAGGTAGCAATGGCTCAGTGGTAGAGCGAGCGGTAGAAAGGGTCGTCCACTGTTCCAAGATTGGCGGCTTGATTCCTGCTCCTGCCCAAAAACACCTAGATTGTGAGCTGACTGTGGGAGATGTCAGCTCACCTCTGCAGCACTGACGAGGTGCCCTTGAGCAAGGTGCCATCCCCCCTTACAAGTTGCTCATTTGGGCGCATCAATATAAACTAAAAAAATAAATAAAAATAAATAAAATATCCAAAATGCACATTTCACCTCTGTGTACTCTACTTTTTGTGCATGCCATTCTTCAAAAAGGCCTCAGACATCTGGCGTACAAAAAAAATGAAAACCTACCCAACGCATTTCACTAGTATGAGGTGTAGTGTTTTCACTATCCCTAACATTCTAGCAATCTCGTTACATCATTACACCAATGCATTTATAAACCGGACAAGTTAACTGAGGATATTAAAGATGCTGTGTTAACAGTTCCAACAGGAACTGGAGGTAATGAAGATGTTTGCAAATCAAATAGCATGAAACATAGTAAAGGGGTTCTGGTCGTTGCATAGATGTAATCGTTGAGCCCTGTTTCAGGGATGTAGCTCAGTGGTAGTGGCATGCAAGAATGCGGCATAGTGTTTAATTCATAGTATTTCCATCCGCCAAGTCGATAGCTGCTATGACTTCTTGGATTACAAAATATTAAGCTTAGATATAAAGCATGGGGAAGCAGTAGGAGACGTAGCTCTGTGGTGCATGAAATTGCACCCTAAACCCTGGCTCAGACTATAAGAGCTTAAAATCCTTACCAGTTCTGAAATCAGGACATGTCACTCATATTAGGAAAAACTTCACTAATGGTCTAATATCTAATTTCAAAGACAAACTATAAGGTTTGAAACTTCTGGTCCATTATACTCTATGAAATCATAGTGAAATTATTCATTGGAGGGAGCAACTCACCACTTCACCTAACCTCTTTCTTGTGAGCTAATGGGGAGGGAGATGCTGCACAGCAACCTGATGTAGTCATTCTTTACATTTAATCAGTTTAGTTAGATTTTGTTAACACTAGCATACTAGTGTTTGACTCAAGGATGAGTGCTTTAATGTTTCTTAGCAGCATAGTCAATTACTCCTAGGCCCCATCCACACGATGATGGATTTTTTGAAAACACAAGTTTTCTGTTGTGTTTACCCCTTCCATCCACGCGACAACGCAGATATCCGGAACGAAAACGCAACTTTTTAAAAACGCTGGCTGAGGTGGATTTTTAAAAAAACGCTGGGTCTGCGTTGTCATGTGGACAGTGTATCCGCAACTTTTTAAAAACGCTGACGTCTTGCCTGCGACGAAAACCGCTGTGACGTCATATTTATGGGCCCGTTTGTTGTGACAGATAAAATTGGATAAAATTTTACTCAATACTGCCACCACATGGTTTGGCATACTTATAGCCGTATTCGAAAACGCACTGCTGCGTTTACGTGTGGACGGAGATTTTTTTGAAAATACTGTCGTGTGGACGTGAATCGTTTTCGATGCGTTTTAAAAAAAAAAAGTCGTCATCATGTGGACGGGGCCCTAGTCATCTCCCCCAAGGACTGATGTTAATTATCCAGTATTCTAAATTTCAAAAATGTATCTTATTGACTGGGCTACACTGTGAAGTCTGATCAATTCCATTGACTGGATTTATAAAACTCTCATACTGGATCCAAACAAATGCATTTTACCAATTGTTTGCATGTGTGTGTTGCGTGTTGGTGTCAAATGACAACTTCTTTTACTTTTTTATGAAGGCATCCTTCATCAACAAACATGTTACCTCTTAAATATCAGCTATGTAAATTGTAAGGGCAACCCAAAACCACGATGCAAATTACTGTTCTTAAGTTGTCATATTAGCAAAGATAAAAAGAAGAAAAAAAGAGAGGGATGCAGCTGAAGGGGGGATAAAAGTCCAGGTGTTCATGGCATACAGTCAGACAGAAGTAATTTATCTCTGTTGCTGCTGTAGAAGATGTATTCTGCATATGTCTGTTTTTCTGTTTATGCAATAACTTTGCAAGAAAGAACAAATCTCACTCCCAAAGCACAATCTTCTGTTCAGAACTCCTGGTTCTGTTTTGAGAGAAAACAAAAGTTGTGTCTAGTGTACATTTGCCTGTATGTTACAAAATTAAGATGGTACATTGTTTTTGTAATGCATGTTTACAAAAAGGCTTACCTCCTGGTTAATTACACTGATTGAAATTCTGCAGATGGCTGCCTGGATTTTAAAAAAAAGGTAAAATAACCTGGGAAATGAAGTGTCAAGGAGTACAGTGGCACTTACACATTTATATCATTTGTTAGATTTCAAAGCAACTTCATAGGGAGGGTAACACATTTTATTGCTGACTATCCCTGAGGAACTGCTAAATTCAGTGTGGGGGCAACGTGGTAAGCAGTTTCCATCAACAACTTTGGTGTTCAACCGTGAGAAAGCAATTCCCAAACTGCTGATGTCATATTCCCCTGGCTCTAGGATCACTTCTCAAACTCGGACCTATTTTCAAATTTTTTCCCGATGCTCACCTGTTTATTAACTCAACATGCATTTGATTCAAGGATGTACTGGTGGAGTTTGAATAAAAACTGGATGCCTATCTATGTGTTGGCTTTTAGACACGTTTAGCCAGGGATGTAGCTCTATGGTAGAGTGCATACTTCATATGTATGCTGCCCCAGGTTCAATCTCCGGCATCTGCAGCCCTACAGGGGCACAAGCCAGTGTCAAATGTAGGCCGGGTCCAAGCCCGGATAAATTGAAAGGGGTTGCAACAGGAAGAGCATCTGGGGTAAAAAATTTGCCAAACAAATATGAGCGTTCATCTAAATTGGAAAAAAAGATGACGTGCTGTGGTGATCCCTCACGGGACAAGCCGAAAGGAAGGTTTTTCTTTAATGCTACCACTTGTAATTTGCTTAGTATTTTCAAGAGTGTGGTTGACTGCAAGTATTTTCCTATCCTAAATAAAAATCTGTACAGTTGACAGCAAAATTATTCAATCCCTGTTGTATATAAGGTTTGGTGGCAAAACTCTGATACAGGAACTCTTTAAATACCTGGGACCACAATTTTTCATTTTTCCATACTCAGGACTAGTCTCAAAGATTCTGAATCATCTGAATAACACTCCTCATAAGAACAAAAAGTAAGGTGTTGTTAAAACACTGAGCTTACCTTCTTGGACCTGTAGTAGTCAAGCCCCAAAGCATTTTCTTGTAGATCTAGAACCAACTAGATATTTTCTAAGGTGTTTTTTGTGGTGCATGAAACAAACATACAACTTTTAAAGCCTATTGATCAGTAGTATATCTGTAGGAGGAAGGAGAAAGTATGTGCTGACAAGAACGCCTTATCAACAGTAAGCCACAGCTACAAAAGGTAAGATGGATTCAGTAAAGCATCAGGACACCCAAAAAGAGAGCAGCTCACATCTGTGAACTTCATTGAATGACCAAAATCGATAATGATCCCAAGGTCACCTACATAAATGTGCAACAACACTTGGTTTCAAGAGACATCTTGGACTGTTCTACTGTATATTGACACCTGACCTGAATGTCATGGAAAATCTGTCATGGAAGTCAAGGAAAGTGGTTGTACAAGTAAAAGGATTTCTAAAAATCCCTGGTAATTGAAGAGTTAAATCATTTTAAGATTGTAATGGTCAGTAAAAGTCGCTTTGGAGTCTTAACACGTAAAAGCATTGACCCTTACAAAAATGGAAACTCCGACCACTACGACCCACTAACTAACAGACACAAATACTTGCTGCAGTATCTCACAGTATATCCTTCCAACATCTAGCACAAATAGATATTATTATAATCCCACAACACGCCCAGAGTATTCCCTGAATACACGCTGATTCTGACACATAAACACTGATATACTGTTTACAAAAACCTCCTTTACAAATTGAACAAATAAAATTGACAATGGGTTAATGAGTAATTGAGAATGATTGGTATAACCCATAGCTGACAGGAAATGTTGTGCGACAAGTCCCCTGGGGCCTAGTGAATTATAATAAAGACAATAAATGACAGGAAATAAAAAGGAAATCCATCTGCAAACTCCCTGTGCAGAGCAGCTTTCTATGCAGTTACTGTAGGTGTTAATACTTTTATACACTCACTGCAGCAGGCATCTTAACTGTTTTTGTCACAGGAAAAATACTGTTGAACTTTCACATGCTGTCACATGGAGGCAGCAATATTTAACTTGTTAAGACTTGTAAACACAAATTAAAGGCTGTGGATAGCATCCAGTAAGTGAGTAGAATGTTAAACGCCTTATCTTTGATTTACAGTGTATGTCAGCTTCACTTTTCAGCCAGAGGAACTCTGAAGTCAAAGTTGCTCTTGGATGCAGTATTGGCTCAACTTCCTCTTCTATGTCGGCCAACTCTTGCACAACTTCATCCAAAACATTTGTTGTTTTGCTATGAGTAATGAAACAGTCAGAAATATACAGAGCACATTCAAGACACTGGTTTTCACACAAAAAGCTTGTTTTGTCTATTACCTAAGGAGATATCTCAAGGCTGTTCTTTATTCACTTATTTAAACAAGTAAATCCCATAGATTACAGTATATTGTGTGTCTTGCTAAGCCATTTGGTGTCGTAGAAAACAAAAGAGGAAAACATAAGTACCAACCTGTTTCCTAGTTTTTGAGCCACTAATTTTGTATTGAAGTAAAAACTAACTGTGACAGAAAGCACAGAAAGATATATTTTCAAACTGACATATCCTTGCAAATGTAGGGAGAAAAACAACCATAATTTTCATTAAACTAATCAAGAATGGAAAATCTGTGCTGTAAATTTGTCGCATTCTTGTTTAACCAGTTCAGGGCTCGAAATTAACTTTTTTTCTTGGTAGCACTGGTGCTCCCAAATTTAGAAGTTAGTAGCACCAGCAAAGACTTTAGGAGCACCTACCCAAAAGCAAGGCAGTGACGGAGCGATACAGACCGCTCCGTCCATCTCTGTTCTGCGTGCCTCTCTCCCTTGCACAGGAGAGCAGCCGCAGCTGTGCTCTCATTGTTTCCTGGCAGGACCACAGGAGTGCGGTCTCACAAAAAAAGGTGCACTAGATTTTTTTCCCTAGTAGCACCGGTGCTCCCAAATATATGTAATAGTTGCACTGATAAAAATTTGGGCACATATGCGAACAAAATGGGCGCAATTTCAAGCCCTGAACCAGTTACACTGTGTTAGTGTGCCAACGATGGTGTTTCTGCCACTGTGGAAAAAACTGTTCGTAATGATACAGCTTTATGTGGGACATCAGTGGTCTAGAAGCACCACTGGTGCTGACTTAATTAAGAGGGTGTAGGCTGTAGCATCAAAGAGCCCATGAGACATTTATGTTTCTCAGTTCTATAAACACTTGAAGCCACTAAAGGAACACAGGGATCTAGTCCAGTGGCATCACAGCAACTGGAAGGGTGTGGGCCGCATGTCATCAAACAGCGGTAACTACATAAACATGTCTCCAAGCCTTTGTTCAATGGCCTTGGTATTGAATTAGAGTTAGACAATGGCCAGAGACAGGAATAAGCATCACTCATAATGATATATGAATACAATAAATATAGTACAAAGAAAGGACTGGGTTTTCTCCTGTACTTTTTACAGTTAAATTATACACATACACCAGTATATGATGTGTTTTTTCTCATAAGTACCTGCACATTAACGAGAGACTGTTTATCCTTCAATTATTCCAAGTGGAAGGATAAACACTTAGAATAAGGGATCAATACAGTAAATTTAATCTTAATCTTATCCTTATACTTGTAACTACATATGGCATGTAATTACACAAAAATATATTAAAGTGGTTGTTTGGTATGAGTTATGTATAACTAGAGTGTTGGCTGGTAGCTGGATAGGTGTCAGTTCACCTCCTGAACACTCTTGTGGTGCCCTTGAGCAAAGATACTAAACCTTTGTGTGTGTGTGTGTGTGTGTGTGTGTGTGTGTGTGTGTGTGTGTGTGTGTGTTTTTATCAAGTGTAAAAAGAATTTCCTCACTGGAGATGAATAAAGTATCTTCAATTTTAAAATAATTTTCAATTACTTTACGGCAATGATTTTACTTTTCTATTCCCCTTGTTTTCTTGTCATACCCGACCTTGTCCCTTAAATTTCCAATGACCGCTCAATGAACCATATAGAAAATCTCTGTGTTATAAGACTGGACACCAAAGGACCAATAGAAAATTAAAAGTTAATGCCATCTGCTTTATAACAACACAAATAGGTCTTCTATTTTATTGTGGTCATTAATCATATTCTATGCTTTCATTTAATTTAGCTGACATTAAAAAAAGAAAGAAAACTATGATTTATATTTTGCTTGTCAGAGATAAGACTACAAATCCAGCTCTACAATTACAAGACCACTTCAGAGCAGTCCTGGCATTAACAAAGACAACAAGGCAGGGAAACATGAGACAAATCAAATCGTTTAACTTAAGATGTGAAATACTGTGAGAGCGCTGGTAACAAAGAAAGTAAGATTACTCATCTGATAAAACTGTGGCAGTTGAGTTCAAAAAGTCAACATCAACAACATCATATTTTCAACACAAAAATGGGCAGTGTAGCCACTTCCTCCACTGATAAAGACAACAGTATATCGCTGTGGAATAAACAGAGATACTACCCAAAAGTTTTGGCAGGAAACACATCACTGTGTTTATGACACCCCTATTTTTTTTGTGCTCATTTTCTCTCTCCTTTTTCCTCTCTACATGTTTTTCTTCACCATTTCTAACTTTGTATTTCTTTTATCATCGGAATCATTTTTCACCAATTATCTCCACACTATATGGGATGTAATTACACAAAAATATATGAAAGTGTTTTTTTGGTAATTACTGGTAAATGATTGGTGTGCATGAATAAAGATGTACAGTATACAGTAATGTATTTGTGAGTAACTGTGTAACTGTGACATGTATCTTGAACGCTAACTGTATTAACTGCGCAATAAATGCGATAAAAGTGTCAACGCCACACGTTTTGAACCAGGAGAAAGCATGTGTAAAGCACCGGGGAGTGGATCAAAGAAGTGCACAGTGCACATCCTGCATGATGTTTGTCTTAATGCTCCTAAATTTTTTGCAAAGACACGACCAAGTAGATTATACTGTATACTACTGTAGCTGTGTAAGTGGAATTACTAACCTTAATAAGCAACATGTGTAAAATACAGAGTACAGTTTTGTGTTGGAATGTGTGGTAATTTTTGTTCTAACCTTCGGTCTCAGTGTACACTGGCGAGAGGTTGTCATGGCCCCAGCCTGCCTCAAAATGGATCTGTACCACCAGAAGCCGTTTCAGTGACAGCAGGTCAGCATCTTTGAGCTCCATCTCCAACTGGCGAACCACACCTAGCCCTGATTGGCTGGTCACCACAGTAACCTATAAATATAGAAGGACGAAATTAACTGTAACAAAAAAGGATTACATTAACAAAGATTTTGTGGCATAAATCAAAAGGGGTAAAGAAAGAACACTTGTCAATACCAGCAACACCAGCCTTTGAGGAGTCAACATGCAGGAATGTCCACCATAACCTCAATTTGTACATTTGTTTAGGTCCCCTCTGTCTCAGGTGAGTCTTCTCCTTTCGGCTTTTCCCTTCAGGGGTCATCGCAGCAAATCAGTTGCCTCCATCTAACCCTGTCTTCTGCATCCTCTTCTCTCACACCAACTACCTTCATGTCCTCTTTCACTACATCCATAAACCTCCTTTTTGGTCTTCCTCTACGCCTCCTGCAGTTCAAAACTCAGCATCCTTCTATCGATATATTCACTATCTCTCCTCTGGACATGTCCAAACCATCTCAGTCTGGCCTCTCTGACTTTATCTCCAAAACCTCTAACATGGGCTGTCCGTCTGATGTTCTCAATCCTGATCCTATCCATCCTGGTCACTCCCAAAGAGAACCTCAGCATCTTCATCTCTGCTACCTCCACCTCTGTCTCCTGTCTTTTCCTCAGTGACACTGTCTTTAGGCCAAAAAACACTGCTGGTCTTACCACAGTTTTGTACACCTTTCCTTTCATTTTAGCTGCAACTCTTCTATCACACCTGACTTTCCTTCACCCGTTCCATCCTACCTGTACACGCTTCTTCACCTCTTTTCCACACTCTCCATTAACTTGGACTGTTGAACCTAAGTACTTAAAATCCTCCACCTTCTTGATCTCTTCTCCCCTGTACACGCTTCTTCACCTCTTTTCCACACTCTCCATTAACTTGGACTGTTGAACCTAAGTACTTAAAATCCTCCACCTTCTTGATCTCTTCTCCCTGTAACCTCACTCTTCCACTTGGGTCCCTCTCATTCACACACATGTACTCTGTGTTCGGCTAACCTTCATTCCTCTCCTTTCCAGGACAAACCTCCACCTGTCTAGCTTCTCCTCCACCTCCCTGCTCTAGCTAGAGATCACAATGTCATCTGCAAGCATCACAGTCCATGGAGATTCCTGTCTAACCTCGTCAGCCTGTCCATCACCACAGCGAACAAGAAGGGGCTCAGAGCTGTTCCCTAATGCAGTCCCACCTCCACCTTGAACTCCTCTGTCACACCTACAGCACACCTCACCACTGTCTTACAGTCCGCATACATGCCGCACACCGCTCTAACATATTGTTCTTCTCCGCCACTCCAGACTTCCTCATACAATAGCACAGTTTCTCTCCGGGCACCCTGTCATAAGCTTTCTCCAGATCTACAAAAACACAATGCAGCTCCCTCTGGCCTTCTCTGTACTTCTTTATCAACATCCTCAAGCAAATACTGCATCTGTAGTACTCTTTTTTGGCATGAAACCATACTGTTGCTAACAAATGTTCGCCTCTGCCCTTAGTCTAGCTTCAACTACTCTTTCCCATAACTTCGTTGTATGGCTCATCAGCGTTATTCTTTTGTAGTTGCCACAACTCTGCACATCTCCCTTGTTCTTAAAAATGGGCACCAGCACACTTCCCCTCCATTCCTCAGGCATCTTCTCACTATCTAAGATCCTTTTGAACAACCCAGTCAGAAACTCTACTGCCACCTCTCATACACTTCCATATCTCCACAGGTATATCATCAGGACCGTGTGCCTTTCCACTCTCCATCCTTTCCACTCTTCCACAGGGGCGGCAGTGGCTCAGTGGTAAACCAAAAGTCCTGAAGACAGGATTGCCCAGTTATCGGGGGTTCAAATCCAGCTCCTGCCAGAACAACCATCGGAGGTATGTCATCAGGACAAAGTGCCTTTCCACTCTTCATCCTCTTCAATGCCCTCCTCACTTCATCCTGACTACTCTTTACTACTTCCTGGTCCACAACAGCCACAACTCTGTCTCAGGTCACTGAGGGAATTTTAACACTTAAGTCATGCTATACTGCTTTTCAATTGCTAAGTGGATATTTCTTCTATTGATGCGTATCAAGAATATAACTGAACTGGTGCTCAGAAAGATCAATTTCATTGAAGTCAACATAGCCTCAGATGAACAGGCCACAACAGCTACACAACAAACCATTCTTAGTGTATTTCTCTTGCACTTAGGAACATATCATGACTCCTTGTTCTAAAATTAAGCATAAAATATTGGAGTTAAGTTTAAGAAGATGATCACAAACCCAAAAGAAAAGTTACATAATATGTCATAAAGATTTAACTCTGCAATAAGGCTCACTGTGAAAGTATGTTTTAATAAGAAAAACTGTTTTTTCTTATGAAAACGGACTTTTATTGTTCCCTATAACAGGTTCAATCTCACACTTTATGGCATATTGATGATGCACTATGAAATCTGTTTTACTAATTAACTATTTTCATGAAAAGGAATATTTTTGCAATTGATTTTCACATATTAAAGTGAGAATGCCGATGAGCCAATGACAGAAAAAATAATTTTTCTATAGCTTTTACATGCTGAATGGAAGGAACACAGATTTACTAATGTGAGGCTGAATTACAACAATAGAAATCAAGGAAGATTATAATGGTTTCATTAATGATTCTCTTCTCTGCTTCCTGCTGTTAGGCCAAAAGTAAAATCTGCTGCTGAAGCCCACTCGAGGACATAAATCACAGAGGATGATACACAGACACATACATGCAAAATGTGTTGTATAAGTGGATCAGCAAGAAGCACAGACTCACACACATACAGGGCCATGTCTCTGCTTAGTATTTCTGTTTCCTAATGGTGCTATTCATATCTGAGGCAGTTGGACACAGTTGGTCTTGGTGTAATCATCTGGCCGAAGCTTCCTAATAAAGCTGGTGGATTTGAGCAATCCTTGTCAACAACACAGCCTTGTACATAGAGGACATGACGTTAACATTTAACAAGGACAGTGACCGTTTTATATTGGTTCCCAATAGGTCCTTCATCTGAATCTAACAAAGAGATGTTTTAGTAATGTCAGCAGACACTCCCATGCCTCTAAACTACCCTTTGCTGATGTATTGAAAGTTGCATTTTCTCCTCAGGCTTCAACATTAAATTGAATATCAGCTCAAAGATGCCTTTGTACCAGATAACCTACAAAGGACTTAACTATAAAGTGTGCCGCGCGTAAGTGACACTATAATCATTTACTGTTGTCAGCCATTCTTGTGGGTTTAAACCAATGCAAAATGTTAAAGGTGCAAGCAGCAATAAACAGGCCCTTGTAGCCCATCGGGCTATGTGTCTTTAATACTGCTGAGTAAGCAGGATGGGCCTTTCAATTCAATCTATGTTTGGCAAAGATTGTAACACTGCCAGTTGAGCAAGAACAATTTAAGTCTATAATGACAAAGGATCATCCTCCACCAAGATATTACACTTTCAGTGTTTACCTGCAGCTGAGCATATTTAGATTAAAGCTCCTCTGATTACATTTCCGGTCAAAATGTTGAGCATGCTATTTAGAACTACAAGTGTAATGTTTGGCATTGCCTGTCACCTGTGGGTGGCACTGACATTCACAGATTTTTGACTTGAGAAGGTCTGAAGGGTAGGAGTCTGATCCAATTTGTGCAGTTAGGTACTCAGTTAGACCATGGTAGAATTATATGGTATGGGTCCTGTCCTGTTTCACAATGGAACATCACCAGTTTCCATGAAAAAAAAAAAAAAAAGACATAGACATATTTGTGATTATGTCTCTTGAGGTGCGCATGTACTAAAGTTTGTGCCTGTACATTGACCTGGAGGTAGGAAGTGTGTTTTAAGGGACACTATCAAATGAGATAATTTGCCACAATGATTTCCAAACATTCTATCACAAGCAAATTCTCCTGACTTTCATGGGTTTTGAATAGGACACCAAAAATTCATTTCCTTGGAGAAAACAATAATTCCTAGCAGAACATAAAGGTCTTCACACTAATATAGTGATCACAACATAACAAGTGATTAAAACAATGCATTGAAAATATTTTAGTTGCCACTCCACAAGTTTGGGAATTAACTTACAAAGTGTTATAGGAAGACATTGAAAGCTGAAACTTTACTGACGTACCAGTAATTCCTTCTACGCATATGACTCAGATGAGAAGAGTACTACTGCTACATTTAAAATGAGAACAAGCAGGTTTAAAATGGCCCATTTATTGTCAGTTGTGAAAAATTTTCTGGCACTTAAATGGCACTGTTAAAGTTTAATACTTTTAAAAATGCACATTAGTTTTAATTCTATATACTTCTGCAGCTGTTAAATACACTAAATTGGTCTTGAAGAGAGTTAATGTAAACAGACGTGGAGCTTCTTTGTATTAACATTAAGAACAAAGCAAATCAGTCTAAAATGAACAGCATCTGAAAGTGTGCCTTCATAACGGATGTACAGACACACAGAGCCAAATATTTTGCGGAAACTATATACAATAAAGCTGTGCTAAAAATGTTTCTGTAGTTACCTACAGGTTTCATCTCATTCTAGTTCTGGCAGATTCATGTCCTCAGTTATACAGCTGTGCGCGTGTGTGTGTGTTTACAGTAAATCATAATCCTCACAAAAAACACTACTTTAGGGTCTTTCTGTCTACCAAACCAATTCTTCTGTCATTTATGTCCTGAATCAGTGAATTTATCCAGTTCAGAGCTTGATTTAGCTGATTTCTAAACTATTGTAATTGGCATGTAATTTACCTGCTTCACTGACAAGGCTAGAGAAAAGATGGATGCAGATTAAGAATACAGATATTTGTCTGAACTGAAAACGGTGAACTCTCACTCTCTTAGCATTCTATAAAAATTTCTAAAAGGGTTCACAACAAGTGAGCTTTAATCCATTCATGTTTTTTATAGGTTTAATTCTTTACATCAACATTCTTATTTTTACATCCTCAAATGAAGTATGTGAGATATTTTACTTTCTATTTTCTTCTTTGTAAACCTTTACTCTCTCTTTGCCTCCAGGACTATCGTCTTCGTAGCTCTTCTTTTTTGTCCTCCATACGTCTTTAAGTGCTTCAAAGAAGTCATGAGATGATGTAACCAAGGCATTTCAAACCCTTCCTGTGGAAGCTTACACTTGGGCAACTACACACATTACATGAAAGAGTCTGATTTTTCTGTTTTGTTAATGTAGTATTCATGAGCTCTAATCAAATCATACTAATCATTCAATTAATCAATTGTAAATGCAGATAAAATAGAAGATAATCCAGAGTTCACAGATCAAAAGAGGACAGACAGGTCTTCAGACAGAAAATTAGGAGAACCAGATGTTGGTGGATAATGCAGATTTTTGTTGCTTTGTGATGTAAGATAAACACAAACCATGAGACAGTTTAAAGGCAGTGTTCAATTTGTTGGAGGGATGGGGGATCATCCCCCCTCTGGTTTTTACATCTCTACCTCTGCTGAATGAATTTTATCCTCGGGGGTGTAGAAGAAGAAGAAAGAAGAAAGTCAACTTTATTGATCCCCTATGGGGAAATTATCTTTACACTCTTTTTACATACGTATATGTATATGCGTATATGTAGAGGTTTAGCAAAGCTTTAATCCACTAAGGTATTCCACCGCACTTACGTGAATGACACATTTCCTGGTAATAAAAAGTCTGACAACACTGTATGCTTGATTACTCTTTTTTATATCCATTAAGTTTCTCACTTAACTCGACCAATAGTTGGCATCAAACAGTATTAAAAAAAAAGACGTTAATGTTTCCAGGCAGAAACCTAACCCGGCTAACATTGGTTCCTAAATAATTTTGCTCCTACAGAAGGACAACCTTGACAATAATTTAAAAAATATGAATGTCAGAGAAAATATGTTGTCAGAGAGTTTTCTTACAGGTAGTCTATAGTCTACTCTACTGGCTCTAACTTTTGACCTGAATTGTCTTCAGTCTTGATGTTGATGAACATTTCAATGAACATAAATACAGTACATTGTGGGTTTGTTTTCTGCTCAGCTCACAGAGATGTTGATAAAAGAAGGAGGAAACGCTGCAGATAACACGCCAACAGGAAAACTGAAAAGACCCCATGAAGTATGACATCAGATATTTGCTGAGTCATTTTAACTAGAAATTTTAATCTATGGGTTGTTAATGGTAGGCTAAATCCTGATGATGGCGTGATCGGCCCTGTACATGTTCACGAAGCCCAATTACGTCATCTTCATCATCTTCCACGTCGTGGCCTATCACAGAAAATTGAATGTTTCATGTCTCTTTTAAATTTGTGTTAAATATGAATGTTTAGTCTAAATGTAACAAGAAATGCAAATGGGTTAGTTTCAGCAATAAAGTCTTTTAATGCTGATCTACCTGAGGTAATAAAGTTCTAAACATATGCAAATAAATGTAGAAAAAATTACAACAATAGTGGGAGGTGTCAGCTCACCTTCCAGCCAGGCGCCCTTGAGCAAGGCACCCCCCCCCCCCACAAACTGCTCATTTAAGGCGACACCCCTCATGCGATCCTTCACTCTGCCTCCCCTTACACTAATTTGCATGCCTACAGGCCCCTAGTGTGTTGTCTGTTTGTTCAGGGGCCTGTATACAGTAGATATATGTATGTGTACTGTATGTCTGACCTCTCTTTATGGTGTGAGTGTAAAGACAATTTCACGTTTCAGGATAAATAAAGTGATGGACCTGGAATAGACCTTCTCTTCTTCTAATTATGGGAAAAAACCCTTTTACTTGATATCCTAATTTTTCCTGTATTATCACCATCATTGATTGGAATAAGGAGAACGACGCATCAGTCATACAATGAATTGTGGGTAAGAATGTCTGTGTGGTGATATCTGAACATCAGTCTGACTCCAGATGTCTATACAGTCCACTTTACGACCCTTGGGGACTGAATTAAATGTCGGTTTGTACAAGCCTCAGACTGTACCAGTCAAGTGTGTGAATAATCTGGAATCAGCTCTTAAATCAGACTGTGATTTACAGCATATGTGCAGAAAAGTTGGGAAGCGTTCTGAAATACACCATTTTTTATTTTGCTTGGTTGGTCTGGGTGATTTACAAACTGAGCGACACTATTTAGCTCTGCTGAAGCAAACGGTTCCTCAGTGGAACAGCAACTAACTAACGAATAAAACCCACTATTCTTACAGTTTGTAATTTGAAAAACACAACAGACTACAATGCAGAACAGACTTCTATATACAGGATTTCAGTTCAGGTGTTTTCTACGTATATCTTGTGTTCTTCATTGCCAGTAGTGGCAACTGGCAGTCCTTGGACTCAGTCGGTTGTGCTGAACTTTGAGGACAAAGGTTTAAACTAGACTAATTACATTTTTTCTCATCATGTTAAAAGGATTAGCATTGGGTTTTCGCTCATGTGCCACTCCACCACTCAGTTATGTATATAGTATATTTATACTCACCTCCAAAGATGTGTTGTCGTTATTGGCATTTCTACCAGTTCTGGCATGTCTGTTATATTGTTTAAACTGCTGCAGACTATCCAACACTGCCTGTTGCAACAGTTCACTTCCTCTGGCTTCTCTGACACATCCTTCACCTGGAATGGACCTCAGTTCCTCCACACAGGACTGCAGTCTAGCGAGATTACCACGAACCTGCTATAAATAGTGAAGGCAGAGAAGAACATGGCATTTAGTGGGAGAAAGTAGAAAAGGAAATAAAAGGAACACAGGGAGATTTTTTTTTTATTTTTGCAAAAAGACTTTAATCACATTCAAACATTTTATACTTTTACATTAGATGAAAGCACTAAAGTGCTTCAGAAGAAGAAGATTTTGTGCAAAAAAACTTCAATCACATTCAGAACATTTAACAATTTTTCATTAGATGAAACTTCAAAAACACTAAACACCAATAAACAGAAGGAAATACAATTTAAAAATTAGTGCATTATATCAGGAAGTTTGCAAAAGTGAGGTGATCATCAACTAAAGTGCATAGGACATTTTTGTAACACCAGATGTTCCTAAAGTTATTTAGGTCTTTTGTCATTTTATAGAAACCAAATTCTAGTTTTAAGCGAAATCTGATATTACAGAAAAAAACAGTAGCTGTTTCTTCAACAGTATCGTTTTCAATTCTCCTCTTCCTGGTCACATAAATTGTGAGTTTTGCCTCTCCAGAGATAAAATTTAAAAGCTGGCACTTTTTGATTCGAT
Source organism: Antennarius striatus (assembly GCF_040054535.1). Lineage (NCBI taxonomy): Eukaryota > Metazoa > Chordata > Actinopteri > Lophiiformes > Antennariidae > Antennarius > Antennarius striatus. Next base: position 8,317,527 of record NC_090798.1, on the reverse strand, counting down.
TTATTGTACCCAGCACCGTAGATGAATTTCCTGATAATAAAATTTTCACTGAACAAATTAAAAACATTCGTTAGAAGAGTGAAGAGCACTGCAAGTCTCCCACACTCACTAAAAGCATGAAAGACTGTCTCACGAAGGGGACAGAAGGGACACTGGCTGGACACAGCAGGGTTAAAAACAGACATAAAACACAGGGAGAGCAGTGAGAAGATAAACAAGAAAAAGCAATAGTGGTTGTTAGGAATAATTCAGAATCTTTCTTACCACAAATGGCAACAGACATTCCTTCTGCCTGCTGATGGCATATAGACTGAATAGTGGTATCCTACATGGTCCATCCAGACTACAGGACAAGGACAGGAAGTTATCCAGAGCATCACAAACCACCGTAGAGGTCTCTGACCACCAGGGTGGCACTGCCTCCACAATCAGGACTCGAGCTGGCTGTCGCAGAAATGAGGACCAGTAGACAGAGTTTCTTGAGTAGGATGAACCAGCTGACATCTTTCTGCCCTCCACAGACATCTAAAATCACCAGCAACAAAACTAAATGAATAATAGATTTAAAAAATTGAAGTGCATATCACTAACAACAAGGGTATGACAGCTGGGATAGGCTCCAGCTAACCATGACCTGCGCAAGCGGATGAAGCGGAGAGAAAATGAATGAATGAAAGGATCACTAAGAACAGATTAGGTAGCAATGTCAGTTATAACTGGCATATCACATAACTCAGGCTCATGACATCTGAAAAGGCTCGTTTTCAAAAACTGTGCTGAAGTAGTTTTTATGGAATAATATTTAAAAACAAGTCAATAAAGTCTGCAAGCGTCAGTTATGGATGTGGTGAAAAGGGTGCACTGGCATACCCCCTTTACAATTCAAAACTATATTGAGGCTTTAAAGCCTATAAAAATGAAATAATTTCCAGAAAAATCAAATTTCACTAATAAGGTCTTGACAAATGGCAACCCCCCCCCCCCAAAAAAAGCTTTAATTTGTATAATTATGGCTTATTGCAGAGCTTGTTCACATTGAAAATGCAGATGCATGTGTCTGATTGTGTATACATCAGGTGTTTAGTGAAAAAAAATGTCAAATTTATCATGTAGAAATACTGTATCTAAATCCTGAAAGTTCAAGTTCATCAAATATGATAAGTTTGGTTTTAAAGGATTAAACACTGCCAGTCTGAAATGTTTTTCTTTTTCCTTTTGCACTTGTACACCAGCATCATTGCAAATGATGTGAAACCCCTTATTTACCATCATGAGGACAAAGAGTTCTGACAAATAGCAGCACCACTAGTCATATTCACTCTTGGTGCACAGGATCAGAATGTGTGGCAGCAGACAGCATGCACTAAAAAACATACACTGACCAGGAGACAATATTAGAAGAAGAAGAAGAAAGTATAGAGTATTTTTTGTTATTTCACTCATTGACTAATTCATAGCAGCATATCAGCAATTTGTTTAATAGTAAGTTGAATTTTGATAATAAAGTTGATCCATGTTTTGTTAGTCTGCTGATTCCCTTGTATTAAATTGTTTTAATTTTAAAATGTGACAATGACATTCTGAAAAATAATGATCATTTCACAGCAAAATGAAGACAAATAATAGAAAACTAATAATGAAAATAAGTAATTATTGGAAGCCCTTGATTTAAACAGGTACCTACTCTATTATCTATATTTAACTTTTTGTGTATACAAATCAGCCTACACTCACTTCATGCTGACAAATTTCTACACAGTCCTATATGAGTGCTGAATGAATTTGTGTTACGACATTCTGATGTCTTGTTACTCGTTGCTGTAAATCTACCACTGGGCCTACTTTACGTAATGTGTTTGTGGTACACAAATCCACACTCCTGCTAACAGGCAACCAAACTAAACACTACCAGCCTGATCCTAGACCACATTTAAGCTCAAAATAGAGACATGAAAACTCCCAAAGGACTGGAGTACTCTTGTCAGAGCGAGAACCATTGACAGAACTACAGTACTCCGTTCCGATCAAAAAAAGAGCTCTGAGCACTCTTTATCAACTGAGCTCTACAATCCACAGCGCTAAAACCCTGCTCTGTTCTGATTTCACAGAGAGGGGCTATATTACCACTGACAAAGGGCATATTGTGTGAAAGCGTGGGTGCTGTTTGATCTTCTGCCCCGCTCATCTGTAACTTGCTCAGTTCTCCTCTTTAAGCCAATCTCGGTTGTCCTCACATCCCAGACCACACGCCTTTCACCCCCAACACCTTCATCCCAGCATTATCCCTTGGATAAAGCAGTGTAAAAAAAAAAAGTTCAGGTATTTGATCTAACTCATATTTACCACACCTGAATGTAGTCTTTTCAGCTGATTATTTTTTTCTAACTATTTTAAATAAATAACACATTATGGAATATTATTATGCGTATATTATGTGAATAATTTTACTTACATATCTCATGCATGTGTGTATGTCTCATGGGCCACATTAGCGACACACATAAGCATTAATGTTGAGATATTTTAAAGATGAACACTGAATTACAGAAAGTGTATTGAACCATGTTAGGCCCATTCATCAGGCGTTAGCTCCTTCTTCTAAGGCTCCGTCCACACGATGCCGAAATTTTTTGAAAACGCAATACAATCGAAAACGATTCGCGTCCACACGACAGCGTTTTCAAAAAAATCTCCGTCCACACGTAAACGCATCAGTGCATTTATCAACATGTGTATACGCAGAACAACTCCGAGAATGACAGGAAAGAGGACTGGGACAAGTGGAAATTCACAGTGTTCCTCCTGGAGGAGAACCTCCATCACAGAGTTTTCCCACCAGCAGACAGCGCGTCCCGGTCTGAACCCAGAACTGGCGTCGGCGTCTTTGGCAAGGAACATGAATGAATGAATAAATACATATATAAACTTTATGACACATAAATAAAGAAACAGACGAAGAAATATTTCAGTGCAAAGCATGTTTATCAACGCATCTTCGACGTGGAGCTGTTATACATCAGAAAATAGCCGGTTTTAGCTCTGTTTGTACATGTAGATTCGGGTCACATGCATGACGTCACACCGGTTTTGGTCCCAGGGACACGCCCCCCGGATAAAAAAAGTTGCGGATACACCGTCCAGACTGCAGACTAGCGAAGCGTGGTGCTGCCACATAGAGAAAAAAAATTGGGGGCTCATTATCATGTAATTACGTGAAAAGTTTATTGTAATAACAATATTGTTTCACGTTATAACGTGAAAATATCACGTTATTTCATGATAATGAAGTTTTCACAATATAACGTGAAAGTATCACGTTATTTCGTGGTAAGATGTTATGTTATAACGTGACAATTTCATATCTTGAAATAACGCATGCTTATATAAATCTCATCCACGGAGCCCAATAACTGCAAAATCTCACCATGTCTCAAGCCAAGCACGAAATATAATTTAATGGCATCATGTAAAGGAGCCATGATTTACAGATGGCCAGCAGACAGTAAATAAAACCACTTTTCTTTTCACGTTCTAGTCTTATCACGAAATAACGCGATACTTTCACGTTATAACGTGAAAAAGTATCACGAAATAACGTGATGCTTTCACGTTATAACATGAAAAAAAAAATCATATCATGAAATAACGTTATAATTTCACGTTATAACGTGAAAAGATATTGTTATAACAATAAATCTTTCACGGTTTTTATTTTCTTGGTCTGGCAGCTGTACGCTGCCGTAACACGACAACGCAGACCCAGCGTTTTCAAAAAAAAAATCCACCTTGGCCAGCCTTTTCAAAAAGTTGCGTTTTCGTTCCGGATATCTGCGTTGTCGTGTGGACGGAAGGCGTAAACGCAACAAAAAAGTTGCGTTTTCAAAAAGTTCCGTCATCTGACGGTAGCTATTGTTGCTAGGTTGTTACCTTAGTTTTTGTTACGTTCCTCCACCTCTCCTGACTTCCGGTCACTTCAATAAGAAAGGAATAAAAATAAAAATGCTATGAAAATATCAGCAGAAAACATTTGATTAGCAAAACATCAAAAACCAACCCCTAACTATATGATGCTGCTAGTTAATGCACATACAGCAGTAGTCTCTCTACAGTATTGTTAAGTGTCACGAGCGCCTCCGAACTCGCGGCAAACACAAGCAGGTCAAAGATTGTTTATTGTTGAGATGATTCCCTCCACCAAACAAAACGCGTCTGAATGACGTTCTAATGGTAGAGCGACGGACCGCATGAACTCACCTGAAAGAGAAGCCATATGCTGAATTATCTGTGAATACAGTACTTAGGTTTTTTGACAGAGGTCGTTGATAACTGCTCAATATTTACATACAGTATTTATCTTTGAAATCTACAAAGTTGTTGTTTTTTTTTTCCAGCTTCCTGCAGCTTCTCGGAGGCTGGGGAGCCAAGCACCAGCTACTGGTGGACAGAGCGGTCCACAGACTGTAGGAACAGGCAGACGAACCTGCTTGGATTAACTACCAGAAAACCTATGAAAGTCCAGAAAGCCCACCATGCATGGTGGGTTTCGCCCCAAGTCCAGCACCCTGAGGCTGTACACTAAGCGGTGCTTGAAATATGCATGAAAAGAAAAAATTAAATTAAATTAAATTAAATTAAATTAAATTAAATTAAATTAAATTAAATTAAATTAATAAATAAATAAATAGATAAATAAATAAATAAATAAATAAATAAATAAATAAATAAATAAATAAATAAACTAACTAACTAACTAACTAACTAATTAATTTTTTTTAAAAAGGCCAAGTGAGGGAAGTGATAGATATGGAAATTTGCTTCTGATTGTTGGTCTGCTCCATTCCTACCATGGGGGCACAGACAAAATGTGAAAAGAACTGGAGATGGAAAAAATGTTTTTAGAGAACTGTGGCCTGTTTAAGATGCTTTGAATGCTGGGTTGGAGAAATGACGCATGATGACAATGCCTCCCCCACCTCTCCTCCCAAACACACACACACACACACACACACACACACACACACACACACACACACACACACACACACACACACACACACACACACACACACACACACACACACACACACACACACACACACACGCACACACACACACACACACACACACACACTCATTAGTATGTCTGGGTTTAGGAACTTGACATGACGAATTGATTAGACACATCTGCATATGGGAGATAAGATGAAGAGTACAAACTTCTGCCAACTCTGCACCTTTGCACCTGCAAAAATCCCTGCCAGATGAATTTTGGCCCACTGGAAGTCCTGACTGAAGAGCGTCACCTGGATGTGCCACCTGATGATCAGGGAATGATGTTGTCAACTCTGGGACAGCTGCAGATTAACACAACAACATATTTCCTTTAACAGATTTTATTTTAGAAGGCAGTTCTCCATCCTGCCTGAATCCTAACTCTAAATCATCTGTTTATTTGCAATATGTTTGTTGAGCATTATAAGTAAAATGAATAGGTTTGAGAATGAGGATTTGACAACCTGATCGTTGTCGGGCTACAATGTGATGGTCCATGTAAAGGGATTAGGTGCGTCGATATGATTGGAGCTTAACTGGTCTCAAGCACAGACATCATAAAAGCCACAAGTGCTTCTTAATTTAGTTGTGATGAACAGACACACACACACACACACACACACTCACACACACACACACACACACACACACACACACACACGCACACACGCACACACGCACACTTCTAGGTCAATAGGAGCTTTGCCACAGTGCACTAATCCGCTGCAGCTTTTTTTATTTACTTAAGAGGATTGAAGGAAAGTTTGCCCAGTAGTTTCAATACTTATTCTACACACTAGTTGCTTTTTTCAGTCCAGTGTGTTGCTTTCACTGTTTGGACATTGACATTTGGGTGCTGTTTTATTCACTGTATGATTGAAGTTCAGTCTCTGTTTAGTCAGTTGTGTTCAGTTGTTTGCTGTCTTGAAAATTTGGTATTTAATTCCCTGAAGTGGGAACAGGAGCATGAAATTAGAAAAGCCACCCAGTGCAGCGTAGAAACTTTAGACGATGAGGGTCAGATAGCAACCGAGAGACAATTTTTTTTTTTGTCACAATTTCAGTTTGTAAGTAGAAAACAGCATTTTTTGTGCCACTTTTTTGTGTACTGAATGTTTATCTGTATCATTATTTAGGTCTATTGCACAGAGCTTCCCATCTGTAACACGTGCCTGGAGTGCAGGAGCGATTCATGTTTATTTTTTATTTATTTATTTACTTATTTTAGGGCGGCACGGTGGCGCAGTGGGTAATGCTGAGGCCGCACAACAAGGCAGGTGCAAGTTTGAGTCCCGATCTGTGCGGAGTTTTGTATGTTCTCCCCGTGTCTGCATGGGATTTGTCCGGCTTCCTCCCATTTCCACAAATGTGCGCTTCAGTTTAATTGGCTGGTCACAAATTGCCCGTTGGAGTTAGTATGCGTGTTTGTGTGTATATGTGTAGGTCTGCGTCATGCTCGGAGTTTGCCCCTCCTCACGACCTATGCCAGCCGGGTTCGGTGCTCCCCGTGACCCACGCAGGTGGATGCATCGGGTAAGAAGATGAATGAATTTATTTATTTATCTTCCAACATTCTCTTTTAAATTCACACGAAAATCATAGAGTATTGTGGTTTGTAAGGGGTTATCACTAAACACGGATTCTAAAATGCTAATTATTTAGTTTTATAGGCTGTAATTGGTGATATTTCTGCTGTATCTAACATACAGACATGAGAATGGCATCAATCATTTCATCCCAATAAGAGACTACACATCCACCATGTCTATGTACACCCCTCATCCCCTTCCATTGTTTCACAAGACACCTGACTGCCACTCTTGCTTATTTAGAGAAAACATATCAGCAAAACAATATTTTCTTCTTTATGGACCACAAAATGTTCACATGTTGACAAATAACCTAATGTCATTGTATAGCTACAGCAGCTCTGACGGCTGAGAATATGAAGACATCCGACAGAACTTAACAGTTGGAAGGTGCTGTGACTCAAGTTGAAAAATTATATCTGACATGAAACACGTAAGTGTGAATATGCCAAAAACGGTATCTACCAATACTGCTTGTTGACAGGGAAATGAAGATGGCTTGATGCTCTCTCTTTTTTAACAGCACAGTGCAAGGTCTTCTACTTCTTTTTTGGCCAAGTGTGTGTGATTATCTGTGTGTGCACATATGAACAAAAGGATTTCTACAAACCTGTTAACTAAATTTACTACAGACTTCTTGCTACAACAGGCAGATGGATGGAACCTGTGTTTCACATTAAAACGGTAGCTGCAGAATTTATGATGCAATGGTCTGATGAGAGTTGTGCTTTAGGTGTTATGAAGTCTGCCTTCCTTAACAAAAAGAGGATCAGTATCAGGCAACAAAATGTAGCCAATAGTAAGACTTACTGAGCTTACTGAAAAACATTTTAAAGAAAGTCAGAGGCAATCTACTGTAGTTAAAATTGATAACAATGACATGATTCTCAGAAAGATAAATACCTTAAAGTTCATGCAAGATCATCATGCTATGAAGGGATTACATTCCTATGTAAGAGTATGTTCATTTGAGATTTATGTGGGGGAATGACAACTAATGACAGCATGAGGGCAGACAACCCTTTGCTCCCACATTAATTCTTTGAATGAATGAATCAACTATTTATATTTAGACATCCTGGTGCTTTTATGCTTTATGTAACCTTATAGTCTGAAAAACATGACTCTAAAAATTATTGTCTCTATGTTGTTTTAATATTGATAGGTATTGTCTGGATTTGTCAGTAAACCATTAATTTCTATCGAATTTGTGATATGTTGTTTAAAATTTTCTTATACTACTCTTCTCCATTCTTTCTTATTGTCATTGTTTTTCTCTCTTTCATTTTTAAACATGTGACATGTAACTTGTTATTTAAAGGGGATTCTGTCTTGTCTGGAGAGAGTTTTTGGCAGGATTTCTGCCAGGAAGAGGAACGGAAAGAAGGTCAATGCCACCTTCTTACTCAAGAAATGAAATACACATGTAACTGTCTGCAACAAACTAATTCCCGTCCATCCTCCATCAGAATATACTCAGTGAGATCTTATCCTATGAGCTCAGTCCAAATGTGAGCCTCAGCTGTGTGTGGAAATGGAAACGACAGAAGCTTCTGATCTGATCTTGTGGTTGCAGCCTCATCAATAAGTCAGTGTTCCTAATGTACCACATGCACAGGAGTGACGCTCTCTAGGGGAAAATACAGAGTCCTTTGAATATGGATGACTCAGCTTGAATGAACTCCAACATCTTTATTGCTCTTTAGTTTTGTTTATGGCAAACACAGGTGTCCCTGTGTTGTCAAACCCCCTCCCCAAAAAACAGTTTATTTCAGACTGATTGTGTCTTGGAATTGGGTTTGAATTATGCAAATGTGAAACTTTTAATTTAATGTGCTGCACAAGATGAATCAAACTTTAAAAAAATATTCGAGGCCGTCTGGAGGCAAAAACAATATTCAAGTTTAAGGTACAATGGGTAGAAAAAGAGAAGACGAATAAGAAACAAACAACAAGCAAAAAAGGTTTAAAGTATTTCAAATTCTGACAACCTTATTCATCTCAACTGGGTAATTCAGTCTGACAACCTTCCTGTGTCGCAAAATAAAAAAACAGCAACAACAAATAAACAAAAACATGGGAAAGTTAACATCTAATTCAAAATTTCAGTGGCCACAGATGAATTTATTGGACAATGAACAAGAGCAGCAACACATTTTGGTGCCCCAGGCTGCTGTACTCTGACTTATGGAAAAAGTCACATGATAACAGCAGCAGAGGAACACAAACCAACAAAGATTGGAAGAACAAATTCCAGAATCCATCTGGGCTTAGTTTATTAATTGTTATCTCTTTCTGTCTCTCTCTCTGTTTATCTGTCTGTCTCACACACACCCACATGCATACATATATTTATATATACATTATAAATGTTAATTATAACATTATTAATGAATTACTAATAGTTAGATAGATAGATATACACCTTATTAATCCAGGAAGAAATTGCACATATCAGGCATTACATAATGAATAAATACTGGATAAACACCAGGAGAAAAAGAAATACTGACATCACAGGACATACCACAAGAGATACACTACACTAACAGACACATGCAGGACTAACAGGATATATACTAAACTAAAACCATAATATAAAAAGTATAAAATAAAATAACAAATAAAAATAAAAAGTGAAAGGGAGGAAGCCCATATGGTGGATAAGGTACACCCTTCTTACATTGTAAGGCAAATCACTATTTAATATCACAACATCACAACACCCTGGCCCCGCTACGCTGCAGCACAGTTTGACATCCCATCTCGTCCCCTCCATTCAACTGCGTACTGAGCTCGCCACCTCCCCCCGCTGCTCCTGAGAGAGTCATTGTACCACCTGATGGGACGGGGCACGAAGGAGGACCTCAGCCTCTCTGTGGAGGCGCTTTGTGACAGCAGTCTGTCGCTGAAGGTGCTTCTCTGCTGGGAGAAGGTGGTGTGCAGGGGGTGGCTGGTGTTATTCATGATAGCCCTTACTTTAGACATGGTCTTGCTCTGCAGAAGTGTCTCCACAGAGTCCAGGCTCAGCCCGACCACTGAGCCCGCTCTGCGGATGAGTCTATTGAGACGGTCCATATCTTTTTTCCTGGCCCCACCATCCCAACACACAATGGCGTATGACAGCACACTGGAAACTACGGACTGATAGAACATGAGAAGGAGCTTAAGACAGATGTTGAAGGAGGCCAGCCTCCTCAGGAAGTACATCCTGCTCTGCCCCTTCTTCTACACACAGTCCGAGTTGAGTGACCAGTCCAGTCTGCTGTCTAGCTGCAGTCCCAGGTACTTATAGTTTCCTATCACCTCCACCTCACTGCCCTCGATGATCACTGGCTGTGGAGAGGGGGGTGCCCGGCTAAAATTCAGCACCAATAATGTTATTCTTGCCAGTTTTATATTATTTATTTAAGTATTCATCTGTCTACCTGTATGCACGGAATCATTGTTTTGTGAATTTACTGAAGGTTAGCCTCATAAACGTAATGTGCTATATTCTGAGTCATTACATTGAACATTGTGGGATTTTAAAATTTTCAAGATCCAACACAAATCTTTTCATTCGGTTAGTGAACTTGTCCTCCAGTGGTGCTTTCATTTATATATTGCTGTGGTTCTCTGGTGGAACTGTTACTCTCTTCACCAGATTTCAGGAGCCCCTGTCCATTCTGCTATACAGCCAAGATGGCAACCACTTAGGATGAGAAATGTCCATCTTTCCACACAATCTGTTTGGCATCTGCAATCAGGATACATACTCAGCAAAGTGATCATACGTAAAGCAATGCTTGTCTACTCTTCCTCACTACTTCCTCCTCTCAGGTTTCCTGAGGGCTGAAAGGGTGTTCAGAAGGTTAGTCTTTTGTTGCTTTATTCCAGATGACCATGACCTGCAAACTGTCATTGGAAAGATCAGATGGGCATTCACAATGTTGACCGCAGTCATCTGACTTTTTTGTGCACTGATTTTCTTTTAGCTGAACAAGCAGTCAGTCATGTCTCTCACAAAATGCTGCCATCCAGTTCAATGTTCAATCATCCGAAAACGGGTAAGCTATATAAAGATTATCAGAGCAGTAACTTTGCCCATAATGGCAGAACTCAGAAACACAGGCATGGGAGAGAGGATTAAACTTAAGACTCATACACAGATGCTCAAAGATGGCAAGGCATTGGTTGGTGACTGAATCCTGGCTGGGAAAGGTACTTATCTGTTTTGTAAAAACAAAAAGTGATAAGTTGAATTACCGTACAAATATGAACCTACTACACGAAAAGGGTAATTAAAAAAGTGGTTTAATTATTTGGTCACTTAATAACATGTACTTGACCAGTCTCAACTCTCCGTATGTAATATATATGTAAATCATGAATCGCCCAATACCTGGTTATTGTTAACAGAGTGCCCCGTGGGTATGAAGTCACATGACGATACAGGAGCAGAGTGTATTATAGTAATGATGTCATTATTAAGCCTCTGTCCTTCCATCTGCACATCTTCCTCCGGACTTTGCATTATACCTCATATGTAACACTACCAATGGAACAAACAAGTTTTTAAATACTTTACACTAATGAATTACAACATTGTCTTCTATGAGGAACTTACGTGTCATGTCTCCAAGGCGATTAGTCATACTGCTCACACATTCTAAAGGTCAAAGATGTTTTCACTGGAAAATGTTTTCTGAGATCCCAGAGTTGCAGCTAGATGAATATTTTTACTTGTCTTCATCTTGTATTGTTTTATCCTAATGCTGAAGTTACAGCAGATAGAATTAGCACCACATTAAAAAAATTAAAAGCAATTTATTTATTTGAACCAAAAAGCAACAGATGTATTTTATTATATCCTTATCTATTACACTTGTAAACATGTTGAAGATTTGTGTGGAAGAAAAACTCAACTTCCAGGCTGTGGAAAAAGTATAAACACCAGGATAAGCAAACCTGACACAACAAAAAGATTCATAAACACTTGTGTTGGGGTTTTAAACTATTCAAACTATTGCCATGAACTGCAGATGAGAGGAAACACAAGCTCCTCTACAGAAACATATGTGCCAAGAAGATGATTTCGCTTTCTGGCAGTGTTTGTATAGTCAATATGAAATTTGTGGGATGAAATTCATCTGTCATGCAAAGATTATGTGAAGTTCTTTCCAGGTTTATGTACAATCCCTATAATTCCTCCTGTAGCTGAGGATTCTATATGGTTACGTCATGTTTTTCATCTTCCACCTACCAGTCTAAATTCAACTTAGGAAACAGCTATAAGTGAGATCACTGCACCGCAATTAAGTACAACGCTTATTTCATCATTAAATTTCCGAAACCTAGATGATCTTATTAAACTACTTACTGTAGTTTTGTATTTATTCCTAGAAAGACCCCACTCAAAGGTGTGTGTTCATTATGTTTGCCTTACTGGAATGTTTATGCTTCATTGTGCAGAATGATGAACGTGCTGAGTTTAATGTTTTTTCAGTAATCTGCTTAATAGAGTTTCTCCTTAATCACCTTAATAACACTTCTCAGATTTTCGTAAATACAATTACTAGATAGATAGATAGGTAGATAGATATACTTTATGTATCCCAAACTGGTAAATTTAAAATTCTATGTTATATAACTTTTGAAAATACCATTAAATATACAGAGTATATTTACTCTAATAATGTTTTGTTTCGTTTTAACAGGCATGGAGGACATCGACATAAATGAAAGTTAATCACAAAATAATTCAAATTCAAAAAGTGGCATTAAAGCTGAAAGTCAAAAGGTATTGTTCAATTCTTTTATCAGTTGACTGAATTAATAGAAAATAGAAATTGTACTTCTTCTCATCTGTAGAATAATTAACAGCCTTTATAATTTTGTTTCACTTTTTTATTACAGTCACTTCAGTGGAAACTCTTTTTAATGTAATTTTTTTAACACCTTCTGTGAGAGTGCTGTAATTGGTGGAAGGACTGTTGAGCCGTCTCAGATGCTTTTATAATTTCTTCTCTTTCTCTCTGTTTCTCCTCTGCACTTCGACCTCTTGTCGTCTCTTAACATTCATTTATTTTCTACTTTCTCTCTCATCAATTTACATCTTACTGCCATTTCTGGTGTTTATGTCTTTTCCACAGTGACTTGGAGTGGAAATTCAAAAGATATTTTTCAAAATCATTATTCATTCCGCTGGGTTTACCTTGATCCTTCAAACAGACCACAATTCCTCCATTTCCAACCCTGTCCTCCTTCCTTTCATTCTTAAGTGCTCTCCGGAATCAAGGTGCTCTGACAATTGCTCTGGAATGGCAGTTTTTCACCCTAATCCTTAGACCTGTTGTCATGGAAATTGGACTCTCCAAAAAGCACCATTCAGCACCCCCACATGAAACATAAAAGATGTATTTTAATTTGTGTGTGTGCGTGTGCGTGTGCGTGTGTGTGTGTGTGTGTGTGTGTGTGTGTGTGTGTGTGTGTGTGTGTGTGTGTGTGAGACAGAGATAGAGAGACAAACCAGCATGCAGATTTCAGCAGTTCATCACACTGTCGTTTCATCAAGAGGAAAAGGGAAGTAGATGGGATGTAAAAGAAAAGATAGGTTGAATGGTGACAAAATGGTACAAAAACTGCCTGGTGATTAATTTCTCAATGCAGGATTTCACTCACTGACAGGCTACTGCTTTAGCCTAATTGCTTTGGGATAAAAACAGCTCTACCCACAAAGAAAAACTAGGCTAGGTGCTTAGTTATCTGAAAATAGAGCTGAATGCTCTCGTCCTTTTGGTGCTGATGCGGATTGGCTTTTTTAACAATCTAGTTTCCTTTTGGAAGGAAACAGAGCATTCTAGTTGCACTCGTTATGACTTTGCTGTAATGTTTATTATTTTACCTAATCGTATATTTTTAATAATATATCATATTTATTTGTGTTTCATTCGATTTCTTTATTTCTCTCCATCTCCCCACCTATATATTTGAATAAGCTCAATTGAAAACCTCACGGTGTCACGTTTTAACTCCACCCTCTACTGCCCAACCAATCCCGGCGCATCTGCCAAAAGGAATCACATGACGATATGGCGTAAGGCATCGGCCAAAGAGACTTTTTGTTGCGGTTATGCCTTTCGTCCACATAACAAAGAAGATATCCGCGACAAAAACACCGGCCAAAGTGAAGTTTTTTGAAAACGCCGGGTCTGCATTGTTGTGTGGACGCTGTAATCTAAACTTTTTCTATCCAGGTGGCATCTCCCTGCGACAAAAACCACTGTGACATTAGTGTGTGTGACCCGTGTCTACATGTACACACAGAATGGACAGAGTTAAAACTAGCTATTTTCTGATGTATGACAGCTCCACATCGAAGACGAGTTGATAAACATGCTTGACAGTTGGATAATTGTCTGTTTCTTTCTTTATGGGTCATAAAGTTTATATATACAGTATATTTATTTATTCATTCATTCATTCATTTTCCTCTCCAAAAAATGCCAACGCCAGTTCTGGGTCAGACCGGGATGCCCTGCCTGCTGGTGGGAGAACTCTGATGGGTACGCTTCATAATACTAATACATTTGTTTTCATATATTTTTGTATGAAGTCTGATATTATTATTTATTCATGGAATTTCAACAGGTTCCCGCTAGTCTAAATATAAAGAAATGTTCTTGATCTACTTCCTAGCCAGAGGACATTTTACTAAGAACATAAGGATCTGCAATACCGCATGTGAAGTGCTAAAATATGTGTTTTTGAATATGTTTTTGCCGAATGTAGTCTAATATCACTCTGACCTCTAACACTACGGGATTGTAAAACAAAAAAAACCTATACAGCATTTCCCTTCACCAGATGCTGAAAGAGGATCTGACACCTGTGCGGATCTCTCACCATGAGACGCGTTTGTTGATCACTGTAAATTTCACATACTCAAATATATCTTGAAATGTCTCTATTCTAATTACGTGTCAAGTGTAGAATCACTGTTGTTTCATTTATAAATGCATTTTTTTATACTGTTACATTTTTCCTATACACAAATAAGCACAACTCATATTGTCTCTTTTCCATCTTTGTGTTATAACTTTGCCCTTTCCCCTCTTTCCTTGTAAGTCATGCTATTGCTCGTGGTTCTGACAGGGGCTCAGCAGACTCTCAGTATCCTTCCCATGTGATGTTTTTGTGTCTGCAGCCTCTGATTATTCACCTTCAAACGAACCCTGTGTTCCTTTTAACTAAATTAAATTACATCATCACTGCTGCAATTTGCTTTCCACTTGTGAGTGGAGAAGAAAAACACAGATCATATGACACATGTGAGGCAGATTATGATTGTATTTTATCTGTTTTCTTTTCTACTTTATGAACTATAACAAATGAAGTTTTTCCTGGTCTATCCATTGAACGTCCGCTTCTCATTACAGGCTGGGCTGCATCCTGTTTGCAGCATCGCAGTGGTTGCCTGGTAAGTGAAGCACATCTGCTTATTTGACATGACTCAGGAAGAAAAGGCTGAGGCACCATGACCTTTTATACAGCATCTCACCTGCCATAACCTGATAGTCAGGGAACAGAGAACAAGGCCTACTTGAAAATGAAATTTACTGCTGTAATCAGTCAAATGCTGTCATTTTGCAATAGTTTGTGGGTTTTTAACACACTCCCATTTTTCAGGAAATCAGACTTTGCCCCCTGAAGGTAGTGTTGTGAATTAAATGTCATTATCATGTTGTTTCCAGCTGTTTCCAGACAAGTGTCAGTTCATATAGATAATTCCCTTCATGCATGTTTGATAATTTCTCGTTTTCCCTCCAACTGCAAACCTTTAAAAATGCAGTTTTTCTTCACTTTATGCTGTTTTTACTTACTTTAAATGTAAAAATCCCTAAATACAAACCATTGAATTGTTTCTGTATATGCTATGAAATGGTTAAGCAACACACCCTTCCCAGATTCAATGCAATAGAATACTGTACAGTAATAGTTAACAAAATCGAGACAAGGCATAAAATCAGTGAGATGATGCAGCCGTTGAGACTAATATATATTATCTTGGGTTTACTAAATTTAACACTCATTAGTCATGATTAGCTAGTACTCTCTAGCAATAAATCAATTTAAGATTTTCCAATGTTGCATACAACAATGAAAGAACTTTTTCTTTCGACCAAATCTTTTTGGGATGTGTATTTATACCAAACACGCTGTCCGTTTTGAGATTACTCACAGCAATTGTTACGTCTGCAGATGGTATGGGTGAAGCAAGCAATGAGAATGAAGTCAACATCCAAGCAGGAAGAAGGTTATATTGGGTGGGTTGGTTACTGTGGCCTTACCTTTTTCCTTTCTCTACGTAGCAACAAGGTAAGTGTTACTACAGGGCTGTCGGGAAGCGCAGCAACTCACTGTCAAAATATGACGGCAAATTCAAAACATTCACCTACCTGAAAGTTAATCGGAAGTTGTCTCTCTTTTTAGGTCAAGATTTAACATCTAACTACTCTGTAGCAAAATTGGAGTTTATGTTGTGTAGCTTGTGCTCAAGAATGTATGTGGGCAAAAAGGAGACCTGGTGTGGTGCAGGCCTTTGACTGCACTCTGTGTTGACGGCGTCTCGTGTTATCTTATTCCCTGTCCACATGCCCCAATATTGAATGCGGTAATTAACAATCAGTCTCACCCTGTTAACTCCATTCACCAACCTGGTGCGCACCCAGTGAAAATTTTTATCTACTGTAATGAATACTTACAGTTACAGTTTCCACTATTGTGGATGCGGTTTTGACAAAGGCTGGAAGGAAGGACAAGATAATGACACAGAGGATAGACTTATCACAATAAAATGAGATTAGTCTAGCAAGGACAGACAGAAATACAAAGGACAAAGACAGAATAAAACAAGGTTAAACTATGTATAAAAACACATCATAATAAATCAGGATAACAGAGAATTGAGGTGTAAACTCTCTGAAACAAAACACTTTAATTGTCTTCTTTTGTCTTGGCTTTTCCGTTCAGGGGTCACTACGTTCAGGGCTTGCCACAGCAAATCAGTTGCCTCCATCATCTGCATCCTCTTCTCTCACACCAACTACCTTCATGTCCTCTTCCACTACATCCATAAACCTCCTCTTTGGTCTTCCTCTAGGCCTCCTGCCTGGCAGTTCAAAACTCAGCATCCTTCTACCAATATATTCACTATCTCTCCTCTGGACATGTCCAAACCATCTCAGCCTGGCCTCTCTAATTACTTGGGTGACTTTTTCAATTCATCTAATATTTCTCCTTTATTTTCTGCCTACGCAATGAATATGAAGACATAAAGGAGCTGCTATCACAGCAAAAAACGTAAATTAAAGCTGCCTTACAAAATGAAAAATTTTCTGATGAAAAGTGAAGTGAAACAAACAAAGGTATGGCCTTCTCTTTGCTAGATTTCAGTCGCTGTGGCCTCTCCTGCCGTGAAATATCCTCTGAGCCACTCTAATCAACTTCATTCTTCATCAGCAGTGAAAGGCCTAAACCCTCAACTTCTGCAGCCACCCGCAGGCACAGTAGAACAAGTCAAAAGGAAAGAAGGTCAGAAAATGAGAGAGTGGTCAAGAGAGCACCCGATGAAAAGAAAAGAGAGAGAAAAATGAATGAAAAAACAGCCAGGGACAGACTGCGCCCTCCAGTGCCTTTGTCCCATTGACCAAAGGCCTACAAGGCGATGGCGGCAAACTATGACATCACTGTGTGAAACACAGTAGGGGAGGGCTGGTCCTCTCTTGCCTCTAGTCACCGTGGCAACAGGTCCACTGTGTGTGCTTCACCTCTGGCTGGAAGCCTGTCACCAATTCTATTTATGCTTTTGTTCTCTTTCTTTACTCTTCTTACTGTCTTTGCTCCATCTGTCTGCCCTGTCTTTTATAAGCACTCTGACATTTTGTGTTTTAAAATGTGTGCAAGTTCAAAACTTACAAACATCAGAGATTTTTGTCATACATTCCCCTTAACTTACCCATGATATCATTTTCTTCTTTTGTCCTATTCCCCTCCTACGCACATGTTCTTTTCTCATCACCTCCTCTTCTGCCATTTAAGTATTCAGTGGAGTCTATCCTAAGTGGATTGGTTGTGTGTCCTCTTTAAAGGAAGCAGGGAGTCACACCACTAATCCTTTTGTGGAGAAACAAGGACTGAGGAAGGCCCGAGTGAGTTCCATTGCTTGTGTATAGAGAAAGGGTTAGAAATCAGGACGAGAGGAGAATATCCTATAAGGAAAGTGAAAGTCAGTGAGAGAAAGATAAAGAGGTCTTTGTGTTCATGCTCTGTTAAATCAGTTATGTCCTATGTCAGCTTACATAGGACAGCATCTCTCCACTCTCGTGATAAGTGATGGGGCTTCTCTGATCTGTACATGAAAGAGTGTTAGAAAGAAAAATGGGGAGCAAAAAGGTTGAGAGGAGAGAAAGTGGGAACAGGAGAAAAATAAGAGATTATTCTGAGGGATCAATGTCATCTGTTCACAAAATAATTTTTTACACTTCCTGAGGAGTTTCTTCTCCTAAAGACAAAGATCAGAAAAAAGTGGAGGGAAGTACAGGGTGACTAAGGTTCTTCCATTCAGACTGAACATGTGCTGTCATGACTGGAGGGTTTGATCAGGGTTCACTTCTTCAAGCTAATTCATCTTTCTAGCTGGAAAGATGACCTATTCTGCAAATACCTAGAAAACAAATATGAAATCATTTAAAAGACCCAGAGAACTGAAAATGTCTCCAAAGTAAAGAAATTATATTGTTTATTTTTACTGGCCAAATCTATTTATGTGAGTGTTACAAAAATGGAAACAGTTACACACAAAATATTCATAGAACTCTTTTCTGACCTCTTTCTGATTAATGTTTGCTTAAGTTTAGACGCAAACAAAATACATAAATAGCAATACTTTTTTCCCCAATTTGAAGTAGTAAATGTTTGATTCTTAACATGGTGACAAGACTGTACATTCTGTCATTCTTGAAGATGACAGGTGTGTTTTGGTCTCCACTAACTCCTGTGAGAAACATCTGTCATTTTTCCACTTCACTCCCTTGCTAGTTTTTAAATTTTGGTTGTCGATTAGTATATCACCACCGGCTTAACCTGGAAACAGGGCTGAAGAAAGTGTGTCGATGGTAGCAAAACTGTGGGCTGAAAAAGGCTCAAAGGTGTCACAGAGCTGAAGGTAACTCCTTTGTTTATAAAGATAAATTTTTAAAAAGCAGTTTCATGGTTGGCAAAAATTGTGGTTATAGTTGACATTTTCTTAATACAAAGTGTTTGCAAATTTTTCTAATTAAAAATACTTTTACTTGTGTACCGTATAAATGGCTTTAATGTCACAAGCTGCCTATAGATGAAGGCATAAGTTTTCAATCATGAAAATATTTTATAACACTTCCACTGTTATTTTGCTCACGAGATAATATTTGTATTTGCTATGTAATAGAATGTCAGCAGTCACTGCTCTGGGACTAGTTATGATTTTTTCTGTGGCTCTAAAACAACATTTTTACCTATATATGATCTGGGATATACAGTAAACAGAGCAAGAGAGATAATGGCCATATTTCACAGATCTACTTAAGGTCCCTGTCAGATAAACATAAATTACAGATGTACTTTTTCTCAGAAAAATAGTCTTGAAGAAGTAAATAAAAAAATAAAAGGGCTGACAACTAACAGAGAGCATGGAAAGCATCACAGTGAACACAGGTCAAAGGAAGCATCTTCTGATCTCTGTCCTTTCATAGAGTCTTCATTCTGCCCTCTGCAGCTTTGATTTATATGCTTGCTACACGCCAACAGCAGCATGTCTTTTTTGTTAAAATGTTCCCTTCATCTTTTGCTTTCTCTTCCTCAGATGTTCCTCACCCACCGGGAGAAAACATATACACTTCCCTTTCATTCTTCCCACTCTGGATTTTCCACTCTTCACTCCCACCGCTCCTCATTCTGTGTGAGGTAGAGAGAGATTTATTGAAGCTGAAGTGCTATCTTCGTTAGCTGTTGTCTTCTGAGCTCCTCTTTTAGAAGTACACAAGCAGAAATGATGCACAGTCGAACACATGCAGATGAATGAGGTGGGTGATGGGCGTGGAGGAATACTCCCCCACTGGACCCACCACTCCTGACTGCTTTCAAATAGGTTTGTTCCCACGTTGTGGGGATTGTGTCTCATGACCAGCCAGCTGTGTGTCTGCATATTAGAGGGTGTTTTTTAGTTTTATTTTATTTTTATTTTCGTACATGTTTATATAACAGACTTCACAACTTCATCAAATTTACAACAATGACATCTAAAAAAAAAAAAAAGGGCTGACGGGTAGGAGCCAATAGGATTGTGAAATTCCCGTCCCCCAGAATTAACAAAAATCTCTCTCATTGCAATGTGTTGTCAACAAACTCAGACATTAAATGTCTTCAACCAGTTCATCCACTGAATTTTGACAGATGTTCATATTCGTATTCATTTCCAGATATTAGCCTTTGTCCAGATACATTCTAGAGCATAACCATGTTTACATTCTTCCTAGGAACAACAAGGTTTGTTAACATATTAGATAGTCAAAACAAGAAGCTGACCTTGCCAGTGTTCTTCACAAGAATGTCATGATCATATTCACCTCTTTCAGCGGACAGTGTTTATCCAAGAATTAATCAGTTTGTTACAGACACTTTAACAGTTACACATCATATTATATTGTCAAAAGATATTAACATGTTCTTTAAAGTCTCAAACTTAATGTTATCCCTCCAAGCATAAATCCATGTTTTTTGTTCATTAATCCATTGATGATGATGACACTGATGATGTTGAATGGTTTTTCAACTGCTCCTTGTAATACTTGATGTGTCCAAAATTGGTGTAATGCTCCCACTACAGACCTCTGGTGTAGTGACAAGTCTTTTCAATCTTTTTTCTTCTTTTCCTTTTGTCTTTTCCCTTCAGGGGTTGTCACAGCGAATCAGTTGCCTCCATGTAACCTTGTCTTCTGCATCCTCTTCTCTCACACCAACTACATTCATGTCATCCTTCACTACATCCATAAACCTCCTCTTTGGTCTTCCTCTAGGCCTCCTGCCTGGCAGTTCAAAAATCAGCATCCTTCTACCAATATATTCACTATCTCTCCTCTGGATATGTCCAAACCATCTCAGTCTGGCCTCTCTGACTTTATCTCCAAAACCTCTAATATGTGCATTCCCTCTGATCAATCACTGATGCAGTAGTAACTCAATTTGACAGACATCCTAAAAACAACTCTTGATGACATAGGCCCATTAAAAAATAATAATTAAAAAACAGGGAAGGTCAGCCCCATGGTTTAACTTGTCAGTCCGCAAGCTTAAACAACGCTCCCGCAGACTGGAGAGAATTTGGCGATTCACAAAAACTGATGTGGCCTATTCAACCTGGAAAGACAGCTTTACATCATATAAGAAGGCTCTAGGTAGAAGTAGAAAGACTTACTACTCTACCTTAATAGAGGAAAATAAAAACAACCCTCGGTTTCTTTTCAGCACTGTAGCCAGGCTGACTAAGAAACTTAACCATATTGAGCCATTCCTTTAAATCTGGAATGTGATGACTTGCTTAGGTTTTTTCAAAGCAAAATTGAAAAATCTTAGAGATGAGATCCATTATGCACTGCCAAACACTAATCAGATGGCAGAGGAATCGACTAATTCTAGAAATATCCTGGAATGTTTTCAGCAAATGGAACTCTCAAATTTAAATTCCATAATTGTCTCTACTAAACCCCCCACCTGTGTACTAGCTTTTCGTCCACCTGTTCCCTACTCTCACTGCAGATCACAATGTCATCTCTAAACATAGTCCACAGAGATTCCTCCGTAACCTCGTCTGTCAGCCTGTCCATCACCACAGCGAACAAGAAGGGGCTCAGGGCTGATCACTGATGCAATCCCACCTCCACCTTGAACTCTGAACCTCTGTCACACCTACAGTACACCTAACCGCTGTCTTACAGTCCTCATACATGTCCTGCACCATGCTAACATACTTCTCTGCCACTCCAGACTTCCTCATGCCACTCCAGACTTCCTTATACCACAGTTCCTCTCTGGGCACCCTGTCATAAGCTTTCTCCAGATCTACAAAAACACAATGCAGCTCCCTCTGGCCTTCTCTGTACTTCTTTATCAACATCCTAAAAGCAAATACTGCATCTTTAGTACTCTTTTTTGGCAAGAAACCATACTGCTGCTCACAGATGCTCACTTCTGCCCTTAGTCTAGCTTCAACTACTCTTTCCTATACTACTACTCTTTTCAATAATTCATTCTACGGCTCAACAGCTTTATTTCTCTGTAGTTGCCACAACTCTGCACAATTCCCTTGTTCTTAAAAATGGATACCAGCACTTTTCTGCCTCAGGCATCTTCTCACTATCTAAGATCCTGTTGAACAACCCAATCAGAAACTCTACTGCCACTTCTCCTAGACACTTCCATACCTGCAAAGATATATCATCAGGACAGAGTGCTTTTCCACTCTTCATCCCCTTCAATGCCCTCTTCACTTCATCCCGACTAATCGTTGCTACTTCCTGGTCCACAACAGCAATTTCTTCTAGTCATTTTTTCTCTCATTTTCCTTGTTCATCAACTCTTCAAAGTACTCTTTCCATCTTACTATCACACTACTGGCACCTGTCAATACACTTCCATCCCTATCCTAATCATCCTAACCTACTCTCTTACCTGTATCCCTGATCACATTAGCTGTAGTTGTCCAGTCATCTGGAAGCACCTCCTACCACCTAGAGCCTGTCTTAACTCCTTCCTAAGTCACGCAACACCCTTCCTTTTTCAGCGTCCACCATTTTGTCCTCTGCTCTGCCTATGCCCTCTTCATCTTCCTCACCACCAGAGTCATCCTACACACCACCATCCTACGTTTTTTGGCTACACTGTCGTCTACCACTACTTTGCAGTCACTGATCATTTTCAGATTACATCGTCTAGACAAGACGTAGTCTACCTGTGTGCTCCTACCTCCACTCATCACTCTAGATGACACTCTTTTTACCTCCAGTACATTCATAACAAACTCCACTATCAAAATAACTCCTACTCCATTTCTCTTCCTATCTACACCATGATAGAACAACTTGAACCCTGCTCTTAAACCTCTAACCTTGCTACCTGGTCTCCTGGACACACAGTATGTCGACCATCCTCCTCTGCATCATGTCAACCAACTCTATACATTTTCCTGTCATAGTTCCAACATTCAACGTCCTTACTCTTAGTCCTATACAGGTCCTTCTCATAAATTAGCATATTGTGATAAAGGTCATCATTTTCCATAATGTAATGATAAAAAATTCATATATTTTCGATTCATTGCACACCAACTGCAATATTTCAGGTCTTTTATTGTTTTAATACTGATGATTTTGGCATATAGCTCATGAAAACCCAAAATTCCTGTCTAAAAGAATTAGCATATCATAAAAAGGTACTCTAAACGAGCTATGAACCTAATCATCTGGATCAACAAACTCTAACTCTAAACACCTGCAAAAGATTCCCGAGGCTTATAAAAACTCCCAGCCTGGTTCATTACTCAAAACTGCAATCATGGGTAAGACTGCCGACCTGACTGCTGTCCAAATGGCCATCATTGACACCCTCAAGCGAGAGGGTAAGACACAGGAAGAAATTTCTGAGTGAACAGGCTGTTCCCATAGTACTGTGTCAAGGCACCTCAGTGGGAAGTCTGTGGAAGGAAAAAGTGTGGCAGAAAATGCTGCACAACCAGAAGAGGTGACCGGACCCTGAGAAAGAATGTGGAGAAGGGCCAATTCCAGACCTTGGGGGACCTGTGGAAGCAGTGGACTGAGTCTGGAGTAAAAACATCCAAGGCCACCGTGCACAGGCGTGTGCAGGAAATGGGCTACAGGTGCCGCATTCCCCAGGTCAAGCCATTTTTTAACCAGAAACAGCGTCAGAAGAGCCTGAGCTGGGCTACAGAGAAGTAGCACTGGACTGTTGCTCAGTGGTCCAAAGCACTTTTTTCGGATGAAAGCAAATTTTGCATGTCATTCGGAAATCAAGGTGCCAGAGTCTGGAGGAAGACTGGGGAGAAGGAAATGCCAAGATGCCTGAACTCGGGTGTCAAGTACCCACAGTCAGTGATGGTCTGGGGGCCATTTCAGCTGCTGGTGTTGGTCCAGTGTGTTTTATCAAGGGCAGGGTCAATGCAGCTAGCTATCAGGAGATTTTGGAGCACTTCATGCTTCCATCTGCTGAAAAGCTTTATGGAGATGAAGATTTAATTTTTCAGCACGACCTGGCACCTGCTCACAGTGCCAAAACCATTGGTAAATGGTTTACTGACCATTGTATTAATGTGCTCAATTAATGTAGCCGCAAGAGGACAAAAGCCAGTGTCTTATTGTGCCGGTCCCAAGCCCGGATAAATACAGAGGGTTGCATCAGGAAGAGCATCCGGCGTAAAATTTTTGCCAAATCAAAGATGCGAATCAAACCTATGACTTCCATACCAGATCGGTCAAGGACCTGTGTTAACAACGACCGCCATCGGCGCTGTTGACCCACAGGGCGCCGGCTGAAATTGGATTACTGTTGGTCGAAGAAAGAGAGGAGGAAAGTGCGTTCGCTCGAAGAGAAGAGGAGCGCCAACAGTGTAGGACTAAGAGTAGGGACGTTGAATGTTGGAACTATGACAGGAAAAGGTAGAGAGTTGGTTGACATGATGCGGAGGAGGAAGGTAGACATACTGTGTGTGCAGGAGACCAGGTGGAAAGGTAGAAAGGCTCAAAGTTTAGGAGCAGGGTTCAAGTTGTTCTATCATGGTGTAGATGGGAGGAGAAATGGAGTAGGAGTTATCCTGAAGGAGGAGTTTGTTAGGAATGTCCTGGAGGTAAAAAGAATGTCGGATAGAGTGATGAGTCTGAAGCTAGAAATAGAAGGTGTGATGTTCAATGTTGTTAGTGGGTATGCTCCACAGGTAGGATGTGAGCTGGAGGAGAAGGACAAATTCTGGTCGGACTTTTATGAAGTGATGCAGAGCATGCCTAGAAGTGAGAGAGTTGTCATTGGAGCAGACTTCAATGGACATGTTGGTGCAGGAATCAAAGGTGATGAGGAGGTGATGGGCAGGTTTGGTATCCAGGAGAGGAACGCAGAAGGACAGATGGTAGTTGACTTTGCAAAAAGGATGGAAATGGCTGTAGTGAATACTTTCTTCCAGAAGAAGCAGGAACATAGAGTGACCTATAAGAGTGGTGGTAGGAGCACAAAGGTAGACTACATCTTGTGTAGACGGTGTAACCTGAAGGAGATCAGTGACTGCAAAGTAGTGGTAGGCGAGAGTGCAGCCAAACAGCATAGGATGGTGGTGTGTAGGATGACTTTGGTGGTGAGGAAGATGACGAGGGCAAAGGCAGAGCAGAAGACGAAATGGTGGAAGCTAAAAAAGGAAGAATGTTGCATGACTTTTAGGAAGGAGTTGAGACAGGCTCTGGGTGGCAAGGAGGTGCTTCCAGATGAATTGGACAACTACAGCTAATGTGATCAGGGATACAGGTAAGAGAGTACTTGGTGTGTCATCTGGAGGAAAGTAGATAAGGAGACTGGTCTTGGAATGAGGAGGTACAGGAGTGTATACAGAGATAGAGGTTAGCTAAGAGGAAGTGGGACACTGAGAGGACTGAGGAGAGTAGACAGGAGTACAGGGTGATGCAGCATAAGGTGAAGGTACGGTAGCAAAGGCCAAACAAGAAGCTTATGATGACTTGTATGCTAGGTTGGACAGTAAGGAGGGAGAGACTGATCTATACCAGTTGGCAAGACAGAGAGACAGAGATGGGAAGGATGTGCAGCAGGTTAGGGTGATTAAGGATAGGGATGGAAGTCTATTGACAGGTGCCAGAAGTGTGATGGGAAGATGGAAAGAGTACTTTGAAGAGTTGATGAACGTGGAAAATGAGAGAGACGAAAGACTAGAAGAGGTGACTGTTTCGGACCAAGAAGTAGCAACGATTAGTCAGGATGAAGTGAGGAGGGCACTGAAGAGGATGAAGAGTGGAAAGGCAGTCGGTGCTGATGATATACCTGTAGAGGTATGAAAGTGTCTAGGAGAGGTGGCAGTAGAGTTTCTGACTGGGTTGTTCAACAGGATCTTAGATAGTGAGAAGATGCCTGAGGAATGGAGGAGAAGTGTGCTGGTGCCCATTTTTAAGGACAAGGGAGATGTGCAGAGTTGTGGCAACTACAGAGGAATAAGCTGATGAGCCATGCAATGAAGTTATGGGAGAGAGTAGTGGAAGCTAGACTAAGGGCAGAAGTGAACATTTGTGAGCAGCAGTATGGTTTCATGCCAAAAAAGAGTACTACAGATGCAGTATTTGCTTTGAGGATGTTGATAGAGAAGTACAGAGAAGGCCAGAGGGAGCTGCATTGTGTTTTTGTAGATCTGGAGAAAGCTTATGACAGGGTGCCCAGAGAGGAACTGTGGTATTGTATGAGGAAGTCTGGAGTGGCAGAGAAGTATGTTAGAGCAGTGCAGGACATGCATGAGGACTGTAAGACAGTGGTGAGGTGTGCTGTAGGTGTGACAGGGTGGAGGTGGGACTGCATAGGGATCAGTTCTGAGCCCCTTCTTGTTCGCTATGGTGATGGACAGGCTGACAGATGAGGTTAGACACGAATCTCCATGGACTATGATATTTGCAGATGACATTGTGATCTGTAGTGAGAGCAGGGAACAGGTGGAGGAGAAGCTAGAGAGGTTGGAAGTTTGTCCTGGAATGGAGAGGAATGAATGTTAGCTGCAGAAGACAGAGTACATGTGTGTGAATGAGAGGGACCCAAGTGGAAGAGTGAGGTTAGAGGGAGAAGAGATCAAGAAGGTGGAGGATTTTAAGTACTTAGGGTCAACAGTCCAGAGCAATGGAGAGTGTGGAAAAGAGGTGAAGAAGCATGTGCAGGCAGGATGGAACGGGTGGAGAAAAGAGTTTCAGCTAAAATGAAAGGAAAGGTGTACAAAACTGTGGTGAGACCAGCGATGTTGTTTGGTCTAGAGACAGTGTCACTGAGGAAAAGACAGGAGACAGAGCTGGAGGTAGCAGAGATGAAGATGCTGATGTTCTCTCTGGGAGTGACCAGGATGGATAGGATCAAGAATGAGTGCATCAGAGGGACAGCACATGTTAGAGGTTTTGGAGATAAAGTCAGAGAGGCGAGACTGAGATGGTTTGGACATGCCCAGAGGAGAGATAGTGAATATATTGGTAGAAGGATGCTGAGTTTTGAACTGCCAGGCAGGAGGCCTACAGGAAGACCAAAGAGGAGGTTTATGGATGTAATGAGGGAAGACATGAAGGTAGTTGGTATGAGAGAAGAGGATTCAAAGGACAGGGCTAGATGGAGGCAACTGATTTGCTGTGGCGACCCCTGAAGGGAAAAGCCGAAAGGAAAAGAAGAAGTATTAATGTGCTCAATTCGCCTGCCAACTCTCCTGACCTGAACCCCATAGGGAATCTGTGGAATATTGTGAAGAGGAAGTTGACAGACACCAGACCCAACACTGTGGATGAGCTTAAGGCCAATATGGAAGCATCCTCGGCCTCCATAACACCCACAGCAGTGACACAGGCTGATTGCCTCCATGCCAAGCCGCATTGAAGCACATATGTCTGCAAAAGGATTCCCGACCAAGTATTGAGTGCATAACTGAACATATTTGAAGGTTGATTTTTTTTGGTATTAAAAACACTTTTTTTTATTGGACAGATGAAATATGCTAATTTTTTGAGATAGGGATTTTTGGTTTCTCTTTACTATGTTGCCGAAATCACCAATATTGAAACAATAAAAGGCTTGAACTACTTCAGTTGTGTGTAATGAAATATATATATGAAAGTCTAATGTTTATTAGTACATCACAGAAAATAATGAACTTTATCACAATATACTAATTTTTGGAGAAAGACCTGTAATCTTGGTGTTCCTTTCTCTTTCTTCCTAAGAACAGACTGTCCACCTCTCCTTCTTCGACCAACAGTTGTCCAATTTGCTTAGGGATTGTGGGACAGTTGGGAGTCCTGCTGAGGGATTAAACTCATGTTTTATGTTTTAAGGTCAGACTCTCTCTCTGTGTCTCTCTGTCTCTCTGTCTCTCTGTCTCTCTCTCTCTCTCTCTCACACACACACACACACACATGCACGCACGCACGCACGCACGCACGCACACACACACACACACACACACACACACACACACACACACACATACACACAATCACACACACAATGTAGTGATAACATGGTTGTAATGGTAATCCCCTAAAGTGACCATGAGCATTTACTGTGTGGACAAACTGGTGGTAAATGAGCTGCTATTGAACAAGGGAGAATTACTCTATTCTTAATTTAAAAAAAAGATTCAAAAGATGGCCCTGAGTCTAAGAAATAAAACTGACTTAACTAAAGCTGAGTTTGTTTAACTTATTTCTTTCGGATAGATGATTTTTATTGTGTTTGACGTCAAAAGAGGGTTTTTCTTCTAGGTGGTCATTTTAATCCAGGTATGTATCATCAGCAAATCACGACAGCAAGACTGTATGTTCTTATTAAATATTATCAAATATGCTGTTGTAATGTTAGATACAGGTGAGTAATGATACTTTTTAATAGATATAATTGACAAAGTTTTCAAATTTGATTTTATAATCATCGATATCCCAGAAATATTAGTGAATAAGGTGACAGTGAATAATACATTCTGTCCTCCCTGTCCAAAATCTGAACATTGGTATCCTGAAGTGAGTGTCCCTCTTCCTTGAGAAGGAAGACCGCTGAATCCTTGAATCTTATCTTGAGGATTTGGTTCTTATGTGCTGAGTCATGTGCTTGTTGAGTAGATGGTTTTTTCCCATGTGTAAAGATATGAACATTCCCCACTGCTTTTAACTGCATACACAAGGTTGCTTTTCTGGCTTTGCGGTCTGGGATCTATTGGGTGGTCTTTGTCTGAAGGTATTGTTCAGTTTGAAGAACATAAGAATCTGATGTTTGCTGAATATCCTCCTCAGTTTTTCAGACACTCCAAAACACATACGGGATCACTCTGTTGTATAACTTGCTCTCCTTCTCGTCTGTCCTCACTGGGATGTTCTCCTTTCTGGATCTTGTGTGAGCCCTCACAAAGGTCCAATCCTGATATTCACAAGTTTTCAGGTGTTTGTGTTCTTTTGCCTGGTCTTGGGTACTGGTGGGTGGCTTGTAAGTCCTGTGTTATAGGGTCCTGATGATTCTTATTTTGTACTCCAGTGGACGGTGGGATTCAAAAAAAAGGTACTGGTCTGTGTGTATTGGTTTCCTGTATACTTCAACATTCATACTAATGTATTTTCTATGTGAAGTGCCGTCCTTCACATCCTCTCTGGCAAATTTGACGTTACAGGCATATTCAAAGCCATGGCGGAAACAGGAACTCCAGAAAGTAGGATGAACACTAAAAATATGGCAGGAAACTGAGGGCTGAGCAGGGTAGATACAGTATAGGGTGGTCACTGTTTGGGAGATGGATTGCAGGTGGCTGAGGAAGAGAATTAACTTGATTAAGTGCAGGTGGAGAAGGATCTGAAATGACAGGTGATAATATTGCAGGGAAACACTGAAAATGAATTAAATTAAGAATAAAGTATTGACAGAAGTCAAGGTACTGACTGAGTTAAATTAACCCCATTGATAGAATAGTCATAAATATAAAATGGATTAATGTGCTACAGTTAAACAAGCAAACAACAGTTACAGTAGTACGGTCAAATGGATCAAAAAGCCAGGGTTTGGATAAAGAATGACTGCCATGAATATGATCAAGTTTTGTCTGATTAATAGACAGAATTCTTCAACAATATCAAGTCATTTATTGTAGTAAATAGTGGACAACAGTGCTGATGCTATTAATCTGACCTCTAATTTTATAATGTTCATTATACATCAGTCTGTAGTCTCCAGTGTGCTGTCATACGCCATTGTGTGTTGGGGTGGGGGGGCCAGGAAAAGAGATATGGACCGTCTGAACAGACTCATCCGCAGAGCGGGCTCAGTGGTCGGGCTGAGCCTGGACTCTGTGGATACGCTTCTGGAGAGCAGGACCATGTCTAAAATTAAGGCCATCATGAACAACACCAGGCACCCCCTACACACCACCTTCTCCCAGCAGAGAAGCACCTTCAGCGGCAGACTGCTGTCACATAGCGCCTCCACAGAGAGGCTGAGGTCCTCCTTCGTGCCCCGTGCCATCAGGGGGTACAATGACTCTCTCAGGAGGAGCGGGGGGGAGGTGGCGAGGTCAGCACTGGGTTGAAAATGGATTTAATTTAATTCAATTTAATTTAATTTAAATTTAATTTTATACTGTTATACATATATATATATACATTTATTTATTTATTTATTTTGATACTGTTTTATATTTTAATTCAATTTTGTACTGTTTAGATTTTATTTTATACTGTTTATATTTTAGTTATAGTTTAGTATATAAGTCCTGTTAGTGCTGCATGTGTCTGTCTGTTAGTATAGTGTATGTCTTGTGGTATGTCCTGTGATGTCAGTGTTTCCTTTTCTCCTGGTGTTTATCCAGTATTATTTGTTATGTAATGCCAGGAGCAGTGGATATATGCAATTTCCTCCGGGATTAATAAAGTATCTATCTATCTATCTATCTATCTATCTATCTATCTATCTATCTATCTATCTATCTATCTATCTATCTATCTATCTATCTATCTATCTATCTATCTATCTATCTATCTATCTATCGATCGATCGATCGATCGATCGATCGATCGATCGATCGATCGATCGATCGATCGATCGATCGATCGATCGATCGATCTATCTATCTATCTATCTATCTATCTATCTATCTATCTATCTATCTATCTATCTATCTATCTATCTATCTATCTATCTATCTATCTATCTATCTATCTATCTATCTATCTACTTAATACTTTTGTGTTGTCCTTGATAAGAATTTGAATGAATGCAAGCTTTAATAGTGAACTGAAATTAAAAGTCCCTCTTCTCATCTCTTAAACTGATTTTTTTAGGGGGTGAATTGACAAAGGGGATTTTAACAAGGGATAATACAGTATGAGAGCTGTTTTTGAACATGATCTTAATGCCGTTTTGATCTTATTGTTCTGACAGCTTAGCTTTAAGGCTAACTGTCACATGACTGGTTTTGAGGTGTCACGTTGGTTTGGTGATTCTGCTTCTATCTGGCCAGATGAAATTTGACACGACATACTTCTTCAACGCCCTAATGCAGCACTGTCGCTGGTATTGCACTGAACCCAATAGTTGTATATTTTTAACAAAATTAACAATGAACTAAATCTTGAAATATTGCAACCTAAGTCAAAACAGTGTAGTTTGGACTAATAGGCCAATCTTCTCAGGTAAACAATTTAATTTGATAAATAGTCTGGTTACTAAAAGCAAGCTATTAGCGGCATGAAGTTGAATCTGTTTGGATAATTAATCAATTTAATACCATTTATCTTTCACTCAGACGTCATCCTTTCATCCTTCCTACTGGGGAAAAATCTCCAATCCATCCAAATTGCATTAAGCAAAGAAATAAATCAGCACTTATGTTGAACTGCTCTGTCTAGCTTCCGGCTGGTTTGATCGGTGGAAATTTGAGCATATATTTTATAACTTCAAGAAAATTCAAAAAGTTTTCACATTAATTGCTAAAAATGTCACATCTGTGTGATGTCACACATCTGACATCTGTGTGATGTCATCTCCACAAGCATGATCTATGACAACACAGCAGTTTGGAAACCAATCTTGGTCCAATGTTCAAAACATGAAAGTATGACGTAGAAAATTGAAGCCTTCATCTCATCTCATCTCTTCTCATCTCTTCCATCCAACTTACAGTACATTTGGGTAGATTTGTGTGTGTATAAATGCTTGTGTACTCTTGGATCCATTGGGTTGTACTACATTTCACTGTTTTAGTTTAGTGGGAGAAAACCATTACCACATTATTAAGAACAAAATATTTTAATATTATTTAACTGTTGTTGAAGTACAGCAGCACTAGCAATGCCAACAGTACTGAGAGCTGGGAATAAGGTTTAAAAATTTTTTGTCAACAGTAGAAAAAGTCTTTCCAAGAGCAAGATACTATAGAACAGCATGTGATGCATTGCAATTTTACTAGAAATAAAAACTAGTTCAGATGGATTCTGACCTGAGCTTTGACTTCCTTCTAATTGGTCAACCCAACCCCTGAGCGTTTTTTAACCTTTAAGAGATGCCGACAAGGCTCTGAGGACAACCTTTTAGGAAAGAACCATTTGCAAGAAAGAGCAGACTGATTTGTGATGTAGAATCAAAATGACACATTAGTCACATTGTGCATATGTGTGCAAATCAATGCTATCCTGGAAAATCTATTAGCCTCACTCTTATCTGCTTTGCCCTGGAAATCCGTGACCAACACAATGCACACATCCGTAGGATAGGTGGCCTCCAGCCAACAGAGAGAGAAAATTATGCCAGCTTGAGGATGATGTGAATACTGGAAGTAATCATGGAAGGAAGTGCAGACTTCCACGAGACTTTCAATCGTGACAGCCATGATCGCCAGCCATGTGCCTGACAATTTTGGTCCAGTAGAGAGGAGTAGCAGCAAATAGGGAACAAAGCCCGCAGGGCAGAGAAGATTGTGCAGCTGAGACATAAACCCAAAAAGAGAGGGAGAGCCATGGGGGGAAGTGAGAGTTGGTGTCAAGCTTGACGGTTGGGATGAGGCAACAGGGTACACATCACTTCTTTTGTCAGATTCACACAAAATACAAAATTGCTTCAGTTCATCAATTTTTCCACTCCTGCACACAAGTGTGTGACTACTGGCCGTCCCACCCCCTTATTGACAGTGCTGCCTTTGTAGTGCTTTATAGCTGACAGTATTCAGAAGGCATTTAAACTTCCTGAGACACACGGTAAACATTCGTTAACAATAATTAGCCCCCCTTCTATATTTGACAGCATAATTTTAGCAGCATGGATGGTTTGCATTAAATGTCATCATTTGGAAATCTCCCTCTTTTAAGTGGCAGATATTGATTCAATGTTGTTGTACGCATACTGTCAATACTTTCAGCTACATTGGCCTCCATTAGCTGGAATAGGTTGGATGTATTGATTTTGCGCTGTGCAGACAGTTTGTATTCTGTGCAACCAAACAGCTTTTCAACTCCACAGTCTATTCTCCTATTTTTACTTATATTATTTATATGGACAATACATGTTTGCTGGAACTCTGAAGAAGTAACAGCAAGTGTTTATTGTACATTAACAACAGTCCATTCTTTAAAGCAGAAACATCTAAAAGATAATTCAATAGAGGAAAATGTAGATATTCTTCTAAACAGTCATTTTTTTGTAGACATCAAATCAAAGTTATTCTTTGACTCCAGAAATGGCATTTTTCAGAGATCTATGGCACAGAATACAAAATGTGTTTAATTTGTGGCTGTGTTTCATTTTTACTCGTTTTCCACCCAAAAACCATAACAACTAACTACTGGTTTTTAAAAAATTATTCCCCCCTGCCTAATAAAATGCAGGTAGAAACGCATGTATGCACATATTCTCCCCCAGAACTCCCCTCCTAAATGTCAAAAGGCATTGATTGTGCAATTGTGAACAGGAGGCTAAGGGAAATTTCATATTTTCTGTTTCATCACAGATGTACAAAAAACACTTAACAGTGTATTGAAAGGTCAAAAACGAACAATGAGAGGTACCTGCATGTTTTTATTTGTCTATGGAGGAAAGAGCCAGAATTAATTTGTTTTAATTTAAAGAAATGCCATCATCAGATTCCCCCAGGTATTAAAAAGAAAGCTACAGTGAAAGATACAGAGAAAGATACAGATATAGATAAAAAGAAAGATACAGTGTGGCCTCGTTTTTTGCAGTTAATGTGTTCCAGGAACCACAAGCGATTGAGGAATCCGTAATCAAGATTGCGATTTATTTATCCTAATATTTACGGTAATTTAAACGTTTAGGAACCCTCCCCATACTGATATTAAACTACCTTCTATCTGTATTACCTTTTCCCACACTCCGATAGACTGTTGAAAACACTTTTGTGTCTCGCAAAGTCCGAGACTGACGGAACAGAGCGCACTTCCGGATGCCATCAGCCAATAGAATGCGCGTACGGTATCATGTAACGACCTATTAAAAATCCATGATGAGGTGGAGTCGAAATCGTTGATGCGCAAATTCGCGAGGGCGCACTGTACTAAAAACATCTCCCCACCTATATATTTGAATAAGCTCACTTGAAAACCTCACGCTTTTTAACTCCACCCACTACCTGTTGTGGAGCCCAACCAATCACGGTGCCCAATTCAATCACGGCGCATCTGCCAGAAAGAATCACATGAACAACATGGCTTAAGGCATCAGGCAGCAAGGCTTTTTGTTGCGGTTACACCTTTCGTCCGTATGACAACGCAGATATCTGGGACAAAAAACACTGGCCAAAGTGATGTTTTTTGGAAAAGCTGGGTATGCATCGTCGTGTGGAAACTGTAACCGAACCTTTTCCTATTCGAGGGTTGTCTCCCTGCGACGAAAACCGCTGTGAAGTTAGTGTGTGTGACCTGTGTCTAAATGTACACACGGAATGGATGGAGTTAAAACTGGCTATTTTCTGATATATAACAGCTCCACGTCGAAGACGCGTTGATGAACATGCTTGACAGTTGCATATTTGTTCGTCTGTTTTTTTCTTTATGAGTTATAAAGTTTATATATTCATTCATTCATTCATCATTCATTCATTCATGTTCCTCGCCAACGCCAGTTCTGGGTTGGACTGGGTGGCACTGCGTGCTGGTGGAAGAACTCTGTGATGGAAGTCGTCCTACAGGAGGAATGGAGTGAATTTCCACATGTCCTGGTTCCGTTTTCGGAGTTTTTATGCTTAAAAACATGTTGAGTGATACATTTATGCGTCTATGTGTGGACATGGCCTGATTTAGGTAGTGGTTTGGTTTGTGCCGTGAGTTTTGACAGTGATATAAGGTGGGTGTTTTTCTAAAGCAGGGGAAATATTTAAAAAAGAAAAAAAAGAATTCACCTAAGACCTGTCACAGTGGACAAAAATGTTTTTGAATAAAAAACAATGGTATGACCCAAGCATAATTACTAGCTATACCTCAACGTTACAGAAGCACAATCATTGTCCATACCCCAACCCCAGCCACCCTCCCCTCACTGTGCATGTTCACTGTATTTTCTTTTCGTCATGTCCAAATGATCATTTTCCATACTGCCAGTGTGTGTGTGTGTGTGTGTGTGTGTGTGTGTGTGTGTGTGTGTGTGTGTGTGTGTGTTTGTGTGTGTGTGTGTGTGTGTGTGTGTTTGTGTGTGTGTGTGTGTGTGTGTGTGTGTGTGTGTGTGTGTGTGTGTGTGTGTGTCTGTGTGTGTGTCTGTGTGTGTGTCTGTGTGTATACTGTGTACGTGTGAAAGTATATGGAGTTAAACAAAAGTAATTTCCCTACGGGAATTATTAATAGATTTATTTATTTGATTTTTTATTTTTATACACACGCACGCACGCATGCACACGCGCACACACACACACACACACACACACACACACACACACACACACAAACACACACACACACAGTGTACTGCCATCACTAAAATATGCACTGTACATGTTTTGCATACTTCCTTATTTTGCTGGCAGTTTTATTCACAGTCTGTCTGCAAAATGCCACACACTTCAAACTTCATGCCAACTGATATGTTAGCATCCAGTAGATGTCGTATTAGAGCAAATGAAGCCTCGTCAAGCTTCGAAGCACAGTGAACCGATTGGGATGAAAAGCTTCAATGCTTCATGGGGCTTCATCTGTCCATTACTGCCTATACATTGACTTCCCAGTTAACTTATTTTTAGTGTCATAACTGTTCCAGCAGTTTTCATGTTTTTGAGCAGAATGTCCGAACAGCAGGAACAACAAGGAAAAAGGAAACAAATTCTGAGTGAAACTAGCTGGCTAGCACCAACAGTCAGTCCAGCTATAGTTTCCCTTTGGAATGGGACAATCGATGTAGCATCCAAAATACTCCTCGGGCATCTGACAAAAACGGTCTTTAAGTAACTACAGTACATACAGCTCTGTTCACGTAATCAGCTAACAGAACTATCACTTATCTAAAATCTCTTTTCCACTTACTTTTTTGACAGTTGCCTCTTCTTTTAACGTTAGTTCCTTTCCTAATCTCACAATTTGTTTTCGTATTTTTGGTATGAAGTCTGATAATATTGTTCTATCGGGAAATTTCCAAGGGTTCCCGCTAGTGTTTTTATTGAATTAAATAAAATAATTTTTATTACATCAAAATATTTCACAAACAAACACACACACACACAGACACACAGACACACACACACACACACACACACACACACACACACACACACACACACACACACACACACACACACACACACACACACACACACACACACACACACACACACATTCATTTCTTTCTGCATGATGAGCCCCCGATTGGTGTTGAATTTAATCTCGGTCTCAATCCACAAATACTAATCCTACGGATTAAACACACACACACACGCACGCACGCACGCACGCACGCACGCACGCACGCACGCACGCACACACACACACACACACACACACACACACAGTTCATTATTAATTGCATTTTTTTTATGTGACAATCCTCTTTTAGTGATACTTCCTCCTGAGTATTAATCCACACCATCTGAGACATGGAAATATAAGACATTAATATAATGTGCAATGAAGTATGTATATCACAATGTATGTATTCACGCTACTCACACTGATATCCCTACACACACACACACACACACACACACACACACACACACACACACACACACACACACACACGCGCACGCGCGCACACAAACACACACACACACAGATAAACTTGATGTGGTATTTAACACAAGAGAGATATTTTCTGACATTACATGGACTGTGGCATTAGTGCAATATTCACACCCATTAATCTGTGTCAGACAAACAATTAAAATATGCTTTCACCACCTGTCAAGAGAATAAATTCAGGATTAAGGGCACACGTGTGTGTAGTGTAATCAGATGTAATCTGTAATTATATAGATTCTGGACACCTAATCCCTTTGACCTGGTAAAGAGGGTGATAAATGCTGATGATATCATCAGTGATATCAGCAGGCTCCAACACACAGAATCAATAACGTCTTACTGAGATGAAATGGATCATATTTCAGCTCAGAAAGAAGACAGACTTAAGGTTTTTAATAGATTTGCTTTTTTGAGTTTTACCGAATGAGTGAATGTTTTCCTCTGTTCCTTTACATTTGGGAAATAGAAACGTTTTACGCAACTGGCCTACTCCGATTTATATTTTCCATCAAAACTTTTAAGTTTTAAATTTTCACTTAATATAAATAAATATATACAGTGAGCCCTTGTTCTTTGTGGTTAATAAGTTGCAGGAACCACATGTGATTAAGGAATCTGTGATTGAGATTGTGACCTATTTAAATGTTTATGAACCCTACCCATACTCATATTAAACCACCATCTATCTGTATTACCTTTTCCCACACTCTTATAGACTGTTTAACGCACTTTTGTGTCTCATGGAAGTCTAACACTGCTGGAACGGAGCGCACTTCCGGATGCCATCAGCCAATAGAATACGTGTATGGTATCACATAAACTGCCTACCAAAAATCTGCGATGAGGTGGAGTCGCGAGTGTTAATATTTGTGGATTCTCAAACCCTGGTGTCATACTGATGTTATTAAAAAAGTGAAGAAAGTACTACACATCCACTAAAAATGTACAGTAATCCCTCGTTACTTGCGGTTAATGCATTCTAGGGCCACCCACAAAAAGCGAAATTCCGCGATATAGCGACAAACCATTAATTTTTTAATTTATGATAATTTAAACATTTATGAACTCTCCCCATACTGATATTAAACCACCTTATATCTGTATTACATTTTTCCACACTTTATAGACTGTTTAAAGCGTTTTTTTAAAGTGTTTCTTTAATACACAGAAGTGCACTGCATTCCGTGAGTCTCGGAACATAGCGCACTTCTAGATACTGTCAGCCAATAGAATGTATGTACGGTATCACATGACTACCTATTAAAAACTTGCAATGAGATGAAGCGCGTATGCGCAAGGGATTACTATATTTTTATGTTTTCTATCTCAATGCAGGATTCTGAAATAATTCCACAAAAGATTTCAATATCAGTCTTTGGTGATGTAGAAACATAGTAATGTTGGCTAATGTTCGCTAGTGACTTGAGTTAGACTTAGTCAAACACAAACCTTTGTTCTCCTGTGTTTTCTATTGTTGGGTCCATGCTCCTCTGTTGTGACTGAAGCCACATAACAAACATGACTGGGAGGAGTTCAGGCATCAAGTAAAAAATCCAAAGGACAAAAGTCACAAAGGTTTAACAACAAACTGGTAGCAAAAAGAATGAGCAGATAAATAATCTAGAAAAAGAAAATGCAACAACAGTGACTAGGATGGGTCTGAAAATCACCACGGAGTCAAGAAGTCTGAACAAACACGACAGGGAACATGGAATTGAATTTCTGATGAATAAAGACACCAAGGTGCTTAAGAGACGTATCAGCATCCAGTTGTTGTTAACCACTTACACGAATAAATTAATTTTATTGCAAAAAGTCTCCAACTCACTAGCTTGTTTAGTTTTTATTTATTCATTTATTTCTGATTATATCCTAACTGAAGATGGCAGCTTCCTGTTTTTGACTACAGTGCGCTCTCGCACATTCGCACATCACTGCTCGCGACTTCACCTCATCGCTGATCTTTATAGGTAGTCACGTGATACGGTACGCGCATTCTATTGACTGATGGCATTTGGAAGTGCCCTACGATCCGTGAGTGTCGGAGCCCAACGTCCTTCCAAGAGACACAAAAGTGCTTTAAAAAGTCCGTACGAGTGTGGGAAAAAGTAATACAGATAGAAGGTGGTTTAATAACAGTATGGGGAGGGTTCATGAACGTTTAAATTATCGTAAATCTTCTTTTATTTCGGCTTTTCCCTTCAGGGGTTGCCACAGCAAATCAGTTGCCTCCATCTAACCCTGTCTTCTGCATCCTCCTCTCTCACACCAACTACCTTCATGTCCTCTTTCACTACATCCATAAACCTCCTCTTTGGTCTTCCTCTAGACCGCCTGCCTGGGAGTTCAAAACTCAGCATCCTTCTACAAATATATTCGCTATCTCTCCTCTGGACATGTTTAAACCATCTCAGTCTGGCCTCTCTGACTTTATCTCCAAAACCTCTAACATGTGCTGTCCCTCTGATGTACTCATTCCTGATCCTATCCAACCTGGTCGCTCCCAAAGAGAATCTCAGCATCTTCATCTCTGCTACCTCCAGCTCTGTCTCCTGTCTTTTCCTCAGTGACACTGTCTCTAGACCAAACAACATCGCTGGTCTCACCACTGTTTTGTACACCTTTCCTTTCATTTTAGCTGAAACTGTTCTATCACACATCACTCCTGACACTTTTCTCCACCTGTTCCATCCTGCCTGTACACGCTTCTTCACCTCTTTTCCAAACTCCATTGCTCTGGACTGTTGAGCCTAAGTACTTAAAATCCTCCACTTTCTCGATCTCTTCTTCCTGTAACCTCACTCTTCGACTTGAGTCCCTCTCATTCACAGACTTACTCTGTGTTACTGCGGCTCACTTTCATTTCTCCCCTTTCCACCTTTCTAGCTTCTCCACCACCTGTTCCCTGCTCTCACTGCAGATCACAATGTCACCTGCAAACATCATAGTCCATGGAGATTCCTGTCTAACCTTGGCATGAAAGCATACTGCTGCTCACAGGTGCTCACTTTTGCCCTTAGTCTAGCTTAGATTCCTTATTCCTTATTGCTTCTCTTCCACCTTTTAATGCACCGACACCGCATCAAGTTCCTCGTGTGGTAAACTTTACTGTACCTGGCAATAAACTATTTTCTGACTCTGATTCCCATAACTTTATTTATGGCTCATCTGCTTTATTCCTCTGTAGTTGCCACAACTCTGCACATCTCCCTTGTTCTTAAAAATGGGCACCAGCACACTTCTCCTCCATTCCTCAGACATCTTCTCACTATCTAAGATCCTGTTCAACAACCCAGTCAGAAACTCTACTGCCACCTCTCCTAGAGACTTCCATACCTCCACAGGTATATCATCAGGACCGACTACCTTTCCACTCTTTATCCTCTTCAATGCCCTCCTCACTTCATCCTGACTACTCTTTTCTACTTCCTGGTCCGCAACAGCAATTTCTTCTAGTCATTTTTTTAATCTCATTTTCCACGTTCATTAACTCTTCAAAGTAGTCTTTCCATCTTCCCATCACACAACTGGCACCTGTCAATACACTTCCATCCCTATCCTAATCACCCTAACCTGCTGCACGTCCGTCCAATCGCTGTCTCTCTGTCTTGCCAACCTGTATAGATCAGTCTCTCCCTCCTTACTGTCGAACCTAGCATACAAGTCATCATAAGCCACTTGTTTGGCCTTTGCCGCCTCTACCATCGCCTTTTGCTGCATCCTGCATGCAGGAGTGCTAGGGTCGTGCAGGGAGTTCCTCCACCAGTGCTCACTTGTTTTTGATCAGCAGCCATCAACTTATGATTCAGACAAGTCGAGAGTAGCATTTATTATGAGTTTATTGTCCGATAAAGCTGCTGCTTGGGCTGTAGCAATGACCAGCAATAATTCACCTGTTTGCAGAAATTATACATTGTTCACCGCTGAGATTCGGAAAGTTTTTGATCATCCTCTGCAAGGAAAGGAGGCCAGTAGACTGCTCCTTTCCCTGCGTCAGGGCTCAGACCCTGTTTCCATTTATTCCGTAGACTTCCGTATTCTCGCAGCAGAGAGCAGATGGAATGAGAGCGCTTTACAGGGGGTTTTTCTTCATGGGTTAAGTGAGGAGGTAAAGGACGAATTAGCTGCTAGGGATGTGACGGCTTCTCTAGATGAGTTAATATCCT
This sequence comes from Antennarius striatus, assembly GCF_040054535.1. Lineage (NCBI taxonomy): Eukaryota > Metazoa > Chordata > Actinopteri > Lophiiformes > Antennariidae > Antennarius > Antennarius striatus. The sequence continues at coordinate 8,276,688 of NC_090798.1, read as the reverse complement.
TAACAATTCGTCTAGATAACCATCTTCATGAGAGAAGCAGGGAAAGGACAGCCAGGGAAAGTGTTCCTATTCCCCTCTTCCGGCCCCGGCCATCTTGACAGCAGTAATCCACATCCCCAGCCACCTCCCTCCGGATTTTCTTCACCACTGGTTTCATCTACGTCCAGTGGTGAGGAACCCATGCAGGTGGGGAGGATGAGACTTACGCCTGAAGAGCGTCAACGTCGCTTTGAACTGAGGCTCGGCATCTACTGTGGCCAGGTGGGTCACAGGAGAGCGCAGTGCCCTGTCCTACCAAAAGGAGCAGGCTCATCGGTGTCAGGGGGGGCACTGGTGAGCCGTACTTCTACTGAGTCACCCTCCTCTAACCGCATTGTCTTTAAAGGTACTGTATCCTGGCAACACTTTTCTTTCCCTTTACAGGTTTTAGTAGATTGTGGTTCTGATGAGAGTTTTATTGATAATGAGTTTGTCACTAGTGCCAATTTACCCACTGAGCCCCTTAGTGAACCCAAAGATGTGTTTGCTCTCGATGGTGGGCTTCTAGCTCGAGTTACTCATCGTACAGCCCCTTTGTCCTTGTTGCTTCTGGAAACCATCGTGAATTAATTACCCTTTATATTATTTCTGCCCCCAGTTCCACATTAGTGTTAGGTCTCCCCTGGTTAAAGCTCCACAACCCACATATGGACTGGGCTTCCTCTGCAATCACCAACTGGAGTTTGTTCTGCCACTTACATTGTTTGCATTCTGCCGTTCCTGTTTCCGTAACGCCCACACCTACTGCACCTTCACCAGTAGATCTCACCTACCGGCCTGGGTCTCGAAAGAACAAGCCTCATGCTCTTTCGCGTCAGTTTGCACCATCAGTGGAAGATTCATCTGAGGACACTATCCTGCCCTCTTCCTGTGTGGTGGGAGCAGCCATGTGGGACATTGAGAGGCTCGTTCAGGAGGCCCAAGTTGGTAACCTGTTGCCTGAGGGCTGTCCACCAGATCGGCTGTTTGTGCCCCCACCTGTTCGAACTCCGGTGCCCCAGTGGGGGCATGATTCCAAGTTGGCCTGCCATCCAGGCTTTCATCGGACTCTGGCTGTCCTTCAACAGCGTTTCTGGTGGCCTTCTATGAGTGCGGATGCTAAGGGGTATGTCTCCGCTTGCCCTGTCTGTGCCCACAACAAGACTTCTCACCATGCCCCTGCTGGCCTTCTTCGCCCCCTGCCTATTCCTCATCGACTGTGGTCACACATAGCGGTGGATTTCGTCACTGGCCTGCCTCCGTCTGAAGGAAATACGACCGTATTGACTATTGTTGACCGTTTTTCCAAGGCTGTGCATTTTATTCCATTGTCAAAATTACCCTCTGCTTTGGAGACTGCTGCTCTGCTTGTTCAGCATGTTTTTAGGTTACATGGCATTCCCCAGGACATTGTGTCCGACAGAGGTCCACAGTTCTCCTCCCGGCTGTGGAAGGCTTTCTGCGAGGCATTAGGGGCGTCGGCCAGCCTGTCATCTGGTTACCACCCACAGACCAACGGCCAGACAGAACGAGCTAATCAGGACCTGGAGGTAGCTCTTCATTGTGTGGCATCTCAGAATCCTGTTTCCTGGTCCACCCATCTTCCCTGGGTCAAGTATGCCCACAACTCTCTGGTTTGCTCCTCCACTGGTATGTCCCCGTTCAATGGCCTCTAATGGTTTCCAGACCCCACTCTTCCCAGCTCAGGAGAACAACGTGGCAGTCCCCTCTGTACAGGAGCACCTCCAGCGTGCTTGGCGGGTCTGGCGTGAATCCCGAGCAGCTCTCACCTGTACTGCCGCTCGGAATCGGAGGTTAGCAGACCGTCGTCGCACACCAGCCCCTGATTATCAGCCCGGCCAGGAGGTTTGGCTGTCCTCTCGGGATCTTCCACTTCAGGTGGAATTGAGGAAACTGGCACCCAAGTACATTGGCCCTTATGTAATTGAACGCATCATTAACCCCAGTGTTGTTAGATTGAAACTACCTCCCTCTCTGAATGTCCACCCAGCCTTTCATGTTTCGCTTCTGAAGCCAGTTTCCTCTAGCCCTCTATGCCCTTCGGCCGAGCCCCCTCCACCCCCCCAGATCATCGATGAGCACCCTGCTTTCACCGTCCGTCAATTTTTGGATGTACAGAGATGGGGTAGGGGTTTTCAGTACTTGGTGGATTGGGAGGGGTATGGTCCGGAGGAGCGTTCATGGATCTCTCGCTCCCTTATTTTGGACAACGATCTCCTGAGAGACTTTTATGATCGGTACCCGGACAAGCCTGGAAGGCTGCCAGGAGGCGTCCGTTGAGGGGGGGGTACTGTCATGGTTCTGTTCTGTTTGTGTGCTTGGCAGGTCTGTTATTGTGGAAACTCATTTTCTCTTGACAGGTCAAGCTGTGGCAGAGGGTGTGGCTGGCTCCAAGCAGCTGACGAGCCACACCAGTTCCCACTCTGCTCATCAGCCTCATTTTAAAAGGCCTGGCTTTCCCTAAGAGGGTGCCAGATTATTTTGTCCTGTGTTCGTGATGCTAGTGTTCCTAGTCTTCTCGTTGCTACCTGCTCTTTTCAGTGTTGTGGATTTTTGTTAATTTTTGCTCTGTTGTTTCGGTTTCATTGCTCACTTGTGTTTTTGCATGAGCAATAAAACTGTTTATTTTTACGTTTGTGTCAGTCTCTGCTCCTTGGGGTCCAGACTTGAACTACCCTTAACAACAATTTAGCCATCACTAAGTAGTCTCCCAAATGTCTGTTCTGTTTATAGACAGAGATGACCTTTGAGTTGATAAGAATGTTGCAGTCCTGAAATATATGTCTGAAATGTTTATGACACTTCCGATGGATAAATTCAGACATGTCCAAAAACTTTGCGATGAAAGGAATCAATTTTAGTTTTGTCTCAGTTTTTGTGAATAGTTTGTATGTCATAAGTCCCAAAAACAATTCTTGTAGCTTCCATTAAGTCAGTGCGGCGTGTGCAAATATGAAACCACAATAATTAGGACTTAATAATGCCGCAAAAGGTATGGTGAGGAAGCAAACTGGTCTTGTCGAATAGGGTTAGAGTTAGGGTTAGGGGTTAGGGTTTGGTGAAGTAAAAAATGTGGCTCCTTCAAAGGAACTACGAAGTGCACTGGCGCATGGGGTCCGGGAGTGGGGTCACCTTAGGGTTAGGGTTAGGGGGTTAGGATTAGAGTTAGGGGTTAGGGTTAGTGTTTGGGTAGGGTTAGGGTTAGGATTAAGGGTTAGGGGTTAGGGTTACGGTTTGGGGTTGGGGTTAGGATTAGGGCAGGGGTTAAGGGGTTAGAGTTAGGGTTTAGGGTTAGGGTTAGGGTTAAGGGTAGGTGTTAGGGGTTATGGGTTGGGGTTATGGGTTGGGGTTAGGGGTTGGGGTTAGCGGTTAGGGTTAGAGTTAGGGTGAGGGGTTAGGGTTAGGAGTTAGGGTTAAGGGGTTTTGAGGCTTTAGGAGGGGTTAGGGTTAGGGGTTAGGGTTAGGTTTTAGGGTTAGGGTTAAGGGTTAGGGTTAGGGACTCTTAAATTCAAACGAAAGACTATAACTTTGAAACATGACTTTGACTATAATACACTAGCGGGAACCCAAAGAAATTCCACGATAAAACAATAATATCAGACTTCATACCAAACATGAAAACAAATGTATTGGTTGTGTATATGTGGTGACGTTGTGTTGGCAAATCATGGATTGCATGGGCGGGCATTGCAAAGCCATAGATACAAGTTAGCAGGCTAACTGGAGAAAGAAAGCCAAGTAATCGTAAGATTGGGAAAGGATCTAAAGAGCAAGTGGAAAAGAAATTTTAGAGAAGTGATAATTCTTTTAGCTGAGTACATGAACAGAACTATATGTAGTTACTTAAAGACAGTTTTTGTCAGATGCCCGAGGAGTATTTTTTGATAATACATAGACTGTCCCATTCCAAACGAAAACCATGGCTGGACAGACTGTTTGTGCTAACCAGCTAGTTTCACTCAGAATTTGTTGCTGTTTTCTGTCTTGTTCCTGCTGGTAAGTCTCTGCTCAAAAACATGAAAATTGTTGGAACAGTTATGACACTCTAAAATGATGTTAACTGGGAAGTCCATGTATAGTTATTTCTTCTCTTGACATAGCAGGTGCCTTACGCCATATTGTTCATGTGATTCCTTCTGGCAGATGTGCAGTGATTGGTTGGGTGCTGTGATTGGTTGGGCGCTTGACTGACAGGTAGTGGGTGGAGTTGGTGACAGCTTGACAGCATGAGACTTTTCAAGTGAGCTTGTTCAAATACAAGCGGGAACCCGTGGAAATTACATGACAAAACAATAATATTATACTTCGTTTGTTTTCTTTTTTTCTTATCTGTCACAAGAAAACAAACCGCTGTGTTCCCTACTCGACAACATGAGGTCCTTCACAATCAAAGAATGTAAACTGCTATGTTTGACAAAGCCAAAATGGCTCCGTGAGAGACATGGACAAATGTGAAGACCGGAGCTAACTCAGCTAGCAGCCCGAACTTCCAGGTAGACGCCAGAAGCGTGACAGCGTGAGGTTTTCAAGTGAGCTCATTCAAATATATAGGTGAGGATATAGGTGGGGATTCCAGCAATCCCCATTCTGATAAAACTTACTTGTAGATGTTTTTCTACAGTGTAAAAAAATCCTTACTGAAACATTCTATGAGGATAGTGAAAATAAGTTATTCACAACCAGGGATTCTTCTGAACCCTCTCACTGATCCCTATGAGAACAACTGATTCAACTGAAGCTTAGTAAGAAATGATAAAAGGCCACATGAATGGAGCACATTGATATCAGGCTGTGTTCCAGCTACATTTAAGATAACTATGTGAGCTGAAGTTAATAAACCACATTTACTTGTTCAACTAGGCTGTTAAATACCTCCCATCTATTGACATCTGAGGCGATGATGGAGCAATTTGATGAATATTGTTGGTTCTAGTAAAGCAGTTGTGATAACGTTACAATGAAGTTATGAGGAGTGTAATTTTCTGCCTGTCAGAAAAACCTCAGCAGTGAATGAATAATACCTGTGAAAGTAATTTTACATATTGGGATATTTACCCAACAAAGCTTTTTAGAATGTCTTGACGGTGTTCTGCAAAGCTTCCCATTCCACCCACTTCACAAACATCATCCATTCTTGCTCCCAGTGTCTGGCTACATTTGACTGATTGTTGGTCCTTCATTATTGTTTTGTATTCTTCTTTTTGGCAGCCTGTTTTTCTTCAAATGCTGTACAACTGAGGGTCTTTTAACTTAAATTTGACAAAAAACATCCCATTTTTCACATTACATTAGTCAGTATAACAAGTAGCTTACCCTTTTGCCTATTTGCATGCTTGAATATGTAATAAAATGTGTCTTGAATGTATTTCCTTTTGAATGCATGTTACTCGGCACCATCTTGGCTCCACAGAGCAACATTGGACTGGAGCCAAGATGGCAGATGGTTGCTTGTCTGCAGGGTTTGGATACCTACAGGATGTCTAATACAGCAAACACAGACAACTGGGTGGAGGAAGATGCTTCTCCAATGAGCATCTTTTTTTCTCCTCTTTCCTTCTAACCTTTGGTCATTATCATTTTAGGTTTCCTACAAATTTTCTATTTTGTACTTTTCTTTCTGTTCTTGTCTCTTTGTATTTCTGCTTCCATTATTGGAAATAAATTACTCAAGTGCAAAACAGGCCATATGAGAAAAAGACTAAATGAGATCATAGCCTGGAATCGAATTTCATGTCTCCATTCTTCTCTGCTTGGATTATAATTTGTGGAACATCTATAAACATGAGCTTCACTAAATTCTGATGTAAGTTTAAATATCATGTTCAACTGATGTGAAAGTGAGATGATTTGTATTTTTGCTGCTGTCTGAAAGGAAATCAATTCTCTTTTGCCCTAGAAATGAAAAAAAATTTCAATTCTGAGCACTACAAGAAGAATTACTGTACATGTATGTGATTGTTTTGAGGTTTGAATTATATATATATTTTCAGTTCTTATAATTATCTTTCCCATGATGTTATTTCTGTATGCATTTGTCCTGTCTTCCTTGCATCATCAGTTTCCCTCTTTTCTTAGCAAATCAATGTTTCTATATTGAGTTTTTTGCTTTCTCTCTTTTCTATCTCACCGCTTTCATCCTCCTCTCTCTCATCTGTCTGCATCCCATCTTCTTTTCCATTGTGATTTCTCTCCTGGAGCAACAGTCTGTGTACACCCGGTTACTGTGGCAACAGGATGAGGCCACATAAGCGGGTGGATGAACAAAAGACCTAGAGACCCTCATCCAGAATGTGTGTATGTGAGAGAGAGGGAGAGGGAGTGAGAGGGAGAGAGAGATGGTGAGGCGAGGAAAATCAAAATTCATTTTTAGGTGAGGGGTTTGGTGCGTGTGTATGAAAAATGAGGAGGTGGAGCAGGAAGGGAAGTAGAAGCTGGATAATGTAGGTGAGGTGGGTTTACAATAAAGAGAGAGAGGAGAGATGGAGGATGGAGATTAGTTGAAAATCCTTTAAAAAGAAAGAAAAGCCTAAAAAACGCAACATTATGTAAAATTGCCACATTTTCTCTGACCGTGACAGTGTGTCATTGTAAGGTGTACAAAACTGGATTTCTTCCAATTATTAAGGTAATATCAAAAGTATTTACTTTAAAGAAGAAGAGCAGATTTTGAATGACATTATATAAATTCAACAATTTTTGGAATGTCTGTAAGCTATTTTGCACGCAACATAATTATGGGAGTTCTCTGGATTGTCTTTCACCTCCCCCTTATTACACATATGTGAAGTAGTTAATACATCAGCAATGAGCAGTTTGCAGTTTGAGAGGTAAGCCAGCAGTAATATGTGAGAAGCAGTGATACTGATAGAGGTTAGCAGGTGAACAGCTTAACACCAATAGAACTGACTGGACTCGTGGCAGCCGACCTGATTACGATGCTCCGACCAACCCCCCACAGCAGAAGCATAAATGTTGTAAGAAAAAAAAACCCAGAAGGTCATGATATGGTGAATAATTAAAGAAAGCACAATCTCTATATATTATTCAAATAAAACAGTATGAGAACCTTGTTCAAGGTAATTAAACCTGGATGTGACTGCATGAAGATTCCGATTCAGAAAAAAATTGTCGCCAAGAAGATGGTTATAATTACAACCTATGGTCGTCCTGTATGTGTGTGGTTGTCACAACAACAAAACCACAGATGCAATGCTCTACTGTATGACTTACCTATTATAATCAGTGTCTTGGTTGCATCAGTAGCTTGTAATTATGTTGCTGTTGTTGGTAGTCATGTATCCTAACATATTAAGCTGCATCCCAGCAATACGGGGAAATAATTCACTTGGGATAATCTCTAGTTAATTTCCATTTCAAGTCTTGCTCTCATTATTATCCCTTTTTTCTAATTGGCAGGTTTTTTTTGATGACGTACTGCAACTGCTGGGATGAAAGTCGGGGAGGGTTTTCCTTTCTTTTCCAATTCAGTTTTTATGTTGCAGGATATTTTTTTTAAATTCTTTTGGACTCAGGCGGTAACATCTGTAAGAAAGTGATGACTACATTTACCTTTCTACGGTATAATTAACACCAGAACAAGTGCAAATACAATCATATTTGTCTAAATAAATGTGTGGAGCTCTGATCCTTTGCAGAGTACACAGATAGATCCTTTAGGGCACAAGTGGGAACCATATTCAATTATCCTGCCTATTAAAACTTGTCAGCAGTGTGTGTATGCGTGTGTGTGTGTTAGCTGAAACATGAGACTTATGCAAATATAATTACACCAATTAAACCACACAGACGGGCCTCAGAGGGGGTTTGGGTGGAAAGGATGGCAGCAGTTTTCTGTGAGTATGCCAGTGGGTAAGGTGGTTATTGGTTTTTGTGTGTCTGAGTTCACGTCAATATGCACATGTGTGGGAGTTGACATCCTGGGAACACTGTTCCTCACACCATCTCCTCCATCCCCCCATCCGTACCACCATCACCCCATCCCCCAAAGCCGGCTTCCCCCCGTCTATCTGTCTTCAGGGAGCTCAAAGAAGAATCAGATAGACTTGATGTTTGGAAGAAACGGAGAAAGAAATGAGGACTAAAGGTGGACAAAAAGGGGAAAAGGAGACCTGTACAGGTAAAAACAAGGCAAAGGGACCAATCACTTGGTGGCATCTTGAATTGCAGTGTGACCGGTATGCTGAAAAAAAGCTGTCTATCTCTGTTGTTGATGAGTTTGTGTTGAATCACAACCACTATTACTGTCCACTATAACCGTTCAACTCCATTATTCAAACCTGGGGTTTGGAAGCATTATGTCAAATGCAAACACTATTATCTCTACTGAACTCTATTGATAACACTACTAACACAGCAAGTATGTTTCTGTACCGACAATCTAAATACAAAGATTTTCATGGTATGTCTTTATTAGATTGGATCCGAGTTATTTATTAATTAGTATTTTGTCAGAATCTAAAAGAAAGTAAAAGTGAGGAAGTAAAGGTCACCAAGTGTCAGGTCTGGTTAAGTAGTACCTAAGAATTATGTGAGAACAAATTTTTTTTTCTTTTTTTTAAAAATGTAAATGTAATTATTTTGATGGACCCATAGCTGTTTTTATTATGGCTATAAGATATATTGCCATGCCAAAAAAAAAGTGATGAAAAAAGTCATATGAAGTTATGGTTAGGCAGGGGAAGATATGCATTGTACTTATGGAGTGTGACCAAAGCTTTCTAGCATTATACTGGCTTCCCTAATGTGTAGCATCATACGCACTGTATAATTTTTCTTAATGTCTCCTTTTATCTAAGAAAGATTTCAGGATCAGATTTCTGTGTGATGGAGATGAAAGAATGGAATGATTTCTATGACCTTGTCCCTCCAGCTCTCAATCTGGACAGATCAGCATTGATTAGTTTTTTTGCCCAAAGGACAACACCAGCAACCACATGTCAGGTCAAATTTATCCATAAACAACTACCTGTTCGCACAAAACATATGACATAACATTTTCTGATGGTGTCAAGAAGTATTACTTTCAATCTTGACTTTATGAGAGGTAAACTGTCGCTTCGGTGCAGGAGAAGTGATTGTGTTACATGACATCGGGGGTTATTAGACGTCACTGTGAGGCTTTCTTTGTGTCTGGAATGCAATATAATCCTCCCAACATCATAGTCCATGTCTCTCTCTGTCTCTCTCTCTCTGTCTCTCTCTCTGTCTCTCTCTCTCTGTCTCTCTCTCTCTGTCTCTCTCTCTGTCTCTCTCTGTCTCTCTCTCTCTTTTACTTGACCTATCTTTGTCCCAAGTGTATTTCTTTTTCCCAACCAACAGGTCAAGGTGGATGACCGCCTTTGAGAGCCTGGGTCCTGCCCAGTGGTTCTTCCTCAGTGAGGGAGTTTTTCCCCGCTGCCGTCGCTTATGTTTGCCCTGGAAGGCATTGTTGGCTTTCTATTTGTTACGTGCTTTGAAATGTCTTCAGATGTGATTAAGCACTATATAAATTAAGTTGATTGATTGAAAGGTACTGTGTCCTGGGAATAAGTTTTCTTTTCCTCTGCAACTTTTAGTGGATTGTGGTTCTGATGAAAGTTTTATTGACTGTGATTTGATCACTTGTGTGAAATTACACTCTGAGGCCCTTGGTGAACCCAGGGATGTGTTTGCTCGCGATGGGGGGCTTGTAGCGCGCGTGACTCATTGTACAGCCCCTTTGTCCTTGTTGCTCTCTGGGAACCATCACGAGGTAATTTCTCTATAGTATTTCTTCCCTCAGTGCCCCACAAGTGATAGGTCTCTCCTGCTTAAAGCTCCACAACCCACACATAGACTAATCTTCCTCTGCTATCATCAACTGGAGTCTGTTCTGCCACTCACATTGTTTGCATTCTTCCATTCCTGTATCTGTCACATCCACAACAATTCCGCCCTCGCCAGTAGATCTCACCTCTGTTCCCTCTGAGTATCATGACCTCCAGGAGGTTTTTAGCAAGGACCGTGCCACCCCCCCCCCCCCACAGACGTTATGATTATGCAATAGACTTGCTCCCTGGTGTGCCTTACCCTTCGAGTAAGCTCTATAATCCATCCAGACTCGAAAGAGGCCATGGAGACCTATATAGCGAACTCACTTGCTGCTGGACTCATTCGTCCCTCATATTCACCGATGGGGGCGGGATTCTTCTTCGTGGAAAGGAAGTATGGGACACTCCGGGCCTGTATTGATTATAGGGGCCTAAATGACATTACAATAAAGAACAAATATCCCCTTCCACCCATTGATTCAGCCTTTGGCCAACTCTACCAAGCAACCATCTTTTCTAAGTTAGACCTTCGTAATTCCTATCACTTGGTTCGAATCAGGGGGGGGGATGAGTGGAAGCCTGGGTCTCGGAATATCAAGCCTGAATCTCCGTTTCGTCAGTTTGCACCTTCAGTGGAGGATTCTTCTGAGGAAACTATCCTGCCCTCTTCCTGTCTGTTGGGAGCAGCCATGTGGGACATTGAGAGGCTCGTTCAGGAGGCCAAAGTAGGTAATTTGTCGCCTGAGGGTTGTCCACCAGATCGGCTGTTCGTGCACCTATTCAAACTCCTGTGCTCCAGTGGGGACATAATTCCAAGTTAGCTTGCCATCCAGGTTTTCATTGGAGTCTGGCTCTCCTTCAACAGCGTTTCTGGTGGCCCTCTGAGTGCGGACACTAAGGAGTATGCTAGTCCTTCTCAAAAAATTATATTGTGATAAAGTTCATTATTTTCTGTAATGTACTGATAAATATTAGTTTCATATACAGTTTTTTAGATTCATTACACACAACTGAAGTAGTTCAAGCCTTTTGTTTTAATATTGATGATTTTGGCAAAAAAGTAAAAAACTAAAAATCCCTATCTCAAAAAATTAGGATATTTTATCCGACCAATAAAAAAAAGGTTTTTTTGATACAAAAAAGTCAACCTTCAAATAATTATGTTCATTATGCTCAATACTTGGTCGGGAATCCTTTTGCAGAAATGACCCCTTCAATGCGGCTTGGCATGGAGGCAATCAGCCTGTGGCACTGCTTAAGGTGTTATGGAGGCCCAGGATGCTTCGATAGCAGCCTTATGCTCATACACAGTGTTGGGTCTGGTGTCTCTCAATCTCCTCTTCACAATATCTCACAGATTCTCTGTGGGGTTCAGGTCAGGAGAGTTGGCAGGCCAATTGTGCACATTAATATCATGGTCAGCATTGCCAGGTCATGCTGAAAAGTTAAATCTTCATCTCCATAAAGCTTTTCAGCAGATGGAAGCATGAAGTGCTCCAAAATCTCCTGATAGCTAGCTGCATTGACCCTGCCCTTGATAAAACAGTACACCAACACCAGCAGCTGACATGGCACCCCAGACAATCACTGACTGTGGGTACTTGACACTGGAGTTCAGGCATCTTGGCATTTCCTTCTCCCAAGTCTTCTTACATACCTTGATTGGCACCTTGATTTCCGAATGACATGCAAAATTTGCCTTCATCCGAAGAAAGTACTTTGGACAACTGAACAACAGTCCAGTGCTACTTCTCTGTAGCCCAGGTCAGGCGCTTCTGGTTTCTGGTTCAAAAGTGGCTTCACCTGGGGAATGCAGCACCCGTAGCCCATTTCCTGCACACGCCTGTGCATGGTGGCTGTGGATGTTTGTACTCCAGACTCAGTCCACTGCTTCCGCAGGTCCCCCAAGGTCTGGAATCGGCCCTTCTCCACAATCTTTTTCAAGGTTTGGTCACCTCTTCTGATTGTGCAGCGTTTCTGCCACACTTTTTCCTTCCCACAGACTTCCTACTGAGGTGCCTCGATACAGTACTCTGGAAACAGCCTGTTCACTTAGAAATTTCTTTCTGTGTCTTACCCTTTTGCTTGAGGGTGTCAATGATGGCCTTCTGGACAGCAGTCAGGTCAGCAGTCTTACCCATGATTGCGGTTTCGAGTCATGAACCAGGCTGGGAGTTTTTAAAAGCCTCAGGAATCTTTTGCAGGTGTTCAGAGTTAATTCATTGATTCAGATGATTAGGTTAATGGCTCTTTTAGAGTACCTTTTCATGATATGCTTTTTGAGATAGGAATTTTGGGTTTTCACGAGGTGTTGCCAAAATCGTCAGTATTAAAATAATAAAATACCTGAAATATTTCAGTTGGTGTGCAATGAATCAAAAAAATATGAAAGTTTCATTTTTATCATTACATTATGGAAAACAATGACCTTTATCACAATATGCTAATTTTTTCAGAAAGGCCTAGTATCTCTGCGAGCCCTGTCTGTGCCTGCAACAAGGCCCCTGCTAGCCTTCTTCACCCCCTGCCTATTCCTCATTGACCGTGGTTGCACATAGTGGTGGATTTTGTAACGAGCCTGCATCCGTCTGAAGGAAATATGACCATATTGACTGATCGTTAACTGTTTTTCCAAGGCTGTGCCTTTTATTCCTTTGTCTAAATTACCCTCTACCTTGGAGACTGCTACAGTGCTTGTCCAGCATGTTTTTAGATTACACGGCACTCCTCAGGACATTGTTTCCAACAGAGATGCACAGTTTTCCTCTCAGGTGTGGAAGGTTTTCTGTGAAGCATTGGAGGCGTTTGCCAGCTTGTCATCTGGTTACCACCCACAGGTCAACGGCCAGATAGAGTGGGATAATCAGGACCTGGAGTCAGCTCTTCATTGTGTGGCCTCTCGTAACCCTGTTTCTTGGTCCACCAATCTTCCCTGGGTTGAGTATGCCCACAACTCTCTGGTTTGCTCCACTACTGGTATGTCCCCATTCATGGCCTCCAATGGTTTCCAGTCCCCACTTTCTCAGCTCAGGAGACCGACGTGGAGGTCCCCTCGAGCAGCTCTCACTCGCACAACTGGTCCCTCTGGTCTTCTCTGTACTTCTCTATCAACATCCTCAAAGCAAATACTGAATCTGTAGTACTCTTTTTTTTGGCATGAAACCATACTACTGTTCACAAATACTACTCTGTCCCGTAACTTCATTGTATGGCTCATCTCGTCAGCTTTACTCCTCTAGTTGCCACAACTCTGCACATCTCCCTTATTCTTAAAAATGGGCACAAGCTCACTTCTCCTCCATTCCTCAGGCATCTTCCCACTACCTAAGATCCTGTTGAACAACCCAGTCAAAAACTCTTCTGCCACCTCTCCTAGACACTTCCATACCTCCACAGGTATATACTGTATATCATCAGGAATCATGCCTTTCCACTTTTCATCCTCTTCAATGCCCTCCTCACTTCATCCTGACAAATCGTTGTCTAGTCTAAATCTAGTCTTTGTTCTCTCTTCATTTTCCTCGTTCATCAATTCTTCAAAGTACTCTTTCCATCTTTCCATCACACTACTGGCACCTGTCAATAGACTTCCATCCCTATCCTTAATCACCCTAACTTGCTGCATATCCTTCCCTTCTCTGTCTCTCTGTCTTGCCAACCTGTATAGATCAGTCTCTCCCTCCTTACTGTCCAACCTAGCATACAAGTCATCATAAGCCCCTTATTTGGCCTTTGCTACTCTCCTCAGTCCTCTCAGTTTCCCACTTCTTCTTAGCTAACCTCTTTCTCTGTATACACCCATGTACCTCCTCATTCCACCACTAAGTCTCCTTATCTACTTTCCTTCCAGATGACACACCAAGTGCTCGCCTACCTGTCTCCCTGATCACATTAGCTGTAGTTGTCCGGTCATCTGGAAGCACCTCCTGACCACCCAGAGCCTGTCTTAACTCCTTCCTAAAAGTCCTGCAACACTCTTCCTTTTTCAGCTTCCACCATTTCGTCCCTTGCTCTGCCTTTGCCTTCTTCATCTTCCTCACCACCAGAGTCATCCTACACACCACCATCCTAAGCTGTTTGGCTACACTCTCACCTACCACTACTTTGAAGTCACTGATCATTTTCAGATTACATCGTCTAGACAAGACGTAGTCTACCTGTGTGCTCCTACCTCTACTCTTATAGATCACTTTATGTTCCTACCTCTTCTGGAAGAAAGTATTCACTACAGCCGTTTCATCCATTTTGCAAAGTCAACCACCATCTGTCCTTCTGCATTCCTCTCCTTGATACCAAACCTGCCCATCACTTCTTTCCAACCAGAATTTTTCCTTCTCCTCCAGCTCAAAACCTACCCATGGAGCATACCCACTAACAACATTGAACATCACACTTTCTATTACTAGCTTCAGACTCATTAATCTATCTGACACTCTTTTTACCTCCAGGAAATTCCTAACAAACTCCTTCTTCAAGATAACGCCTTCTCCATTTCTTTTCCTACCTACACCATGATAGAACAATTTGAACCTTGCTCCTAAACTTAGAGCCTTGCTACCTTTACACCTGGTATCCTGGACAACACAGTATGTCTACATTCCTCCTATGCATCATGTCAACCAACTCTCTACCTTTTCTGTCATAGTTCCAACATTCAACGTCCCTATGTCAGTCCTATAATCTTGGTGTTCCTCTTCTCTCTCTTTCTACAAACACACTTTGCTCCTCTCCTTCTTTGACCTTATTTTCAAAAAAACCCTGATGTGTACAATCAGATGCATGTGTCTGCATTTAATTCTACAAAATAAAGCTCATATATACATTTTTGTTTTTTTGACAGATTTATTACAAGGTTCCTTACTTTCCAAAAATATAATTTTTCTGACAAACATTTCATGGTTCAGGCTTTAAAGGGTTTTGATGATGCAGAAGATTAAATATCTGCCAGTGGAATGAACGAAGCCTCTTGGATGAAAGAAAACCAGTTCATTTTAAAATCAATCTGTTTCATGTTAAGTTTCACTTAAAGACTCTTAAATAATCACCAACCCAGTAATTACTGAGAGGTAATCCACAGAGGTCAGACATTAATGCATCTTGATAGCCACCAGGTCACATGTGCTCTAGGCCCACCCAATCCTTTTGAGGGACCAAAGAGTGTTTTACCAGGTTGTTCCATGTGATGTGTGGTGTGGATTCAACATGGGACTGATGGTGAAGCTGTCTGTGGATGGATGCCCTAACTACATTGTATGTGGCTGGCAGAGGAGGATCCCATGTCCTTGAGATGCAGCAGCAGCGCTGACCTGTAGAACTGGCTCTCCTGTGTTGCACCAAGTATGTACAGAGATGTTGTTCCGTCGTCACTGTATGAAGATCAGTTACTATAAGCATCTATTAAACTAATCGGGAATTGAATCGAGGACCTCACAGTGATGTACATATCAAAGAGCTACAATATCTAATGATCATAAACACTGATAACCACATCGTAGAGTATAAAATACGTATAAATGTCATATGAACACATATAAAATGTGATTTCATCAAATGTTTGTGTTACACCTAATCAAAATATTGTATTTAATTCTGAATAAACAGACTACTCACAATTTCTTATTAAACTTTTAGACAGGCCTCTTGTCCTTTCATCCAGTCTTCATGCTCCTGCCACTGGTTAATTCACAAAGTCCTTCCTTCCTTCTTCCTTCCTTCCTTCCAGTCAGACAAGGTTATTGTAAAAGCAGACAGCCACAGTAGTTTATCATTTAATTTGTGATCTATAGTGTAATCCGTGCAATCAGTGCCTTATTCAAGTGAATGAAATAATCATTCCCTCCATATAATTATAATCTCTTCCCCTTTCAACACTAACTGCTGTGTAATTATTCCAGTGTGATCTTACACGGTCTGGCTGTGATTTAATTTGTGCTGTGAATGAGTGTGCAATGCTTAGAATTAAAATGTCTTTATTCGAACTACAGTATATGGCTGGTTTAAAGCAGACAGCGAATATAAAAATTAAAATAATTTCATCCTCTTAAAGCAAATTGTGTTTGAGGCATTCTTGAGAAATGTTGAATCTTCTCCCAAATTATCAGTATTTCACAACCAATACCCTCAAGCTGACAATCAAAAAAGTCAAGCTCCAGCTCCAAAAATGCAAAATGATGATGATGGGCTGATGTTATTGTACAGAACAATGTTCTTTTTGAGTTTGTCTTCATTTACAATTTAACTGAATGCTAAAGATGCATAAAGATTAAGATCTTTACAGACAGAATTTCTAGGCGTAGCCAGGATCCAGAGGGAGTCTGGTTTGGGGACCAAAGATTTTCATCCAGAGCTTTGAACTGGTCCATGGAACGAAAACGAAAACCAGAAACTTTTGGTATTTTGGCAGGAACGAAAACGAAACCGAAAACTTTATATTTTTAATGTTCCGGAACAGAATCAGAACAGAAAATAATTGTAAACCGGTAAATACCATTTTTTTTTCGTTCTTGAAAAAAATATTTGACCTCATGTTTCACTTCCTGTCATTCACTGGACGCGAAATGAGATTAGACAGAAGTAGCGGCCATCAGCAGCAGTTAGGAAAAAGGTAGTCTCTCAGTCAAAATTTATTCATAACAGGTAAACACTGCAGTATGTCAATCTTAAAAATGTATGATGTATGTATGACTGCCAGCGCTTTGTAGCAATATAGAGCTATGGGAGAAGCACTATGACGATCTGTTGTTCAGCAATAAATGAAATGGCGGAAATTATTCTTGTGTTATTTCATGTAGTGTCTAAGTAGGAGGCATAAGCCTTAACTACAGTGATATAACTGTCATAAAGCAGAGGTGTAGTGCTTGTGGTACCGTTTACTGTAGGGTAGGGACATATCTATAATTATAGTTTATAGTTTATAAACTAATTGCTTTAGTTGCCAATTTAAAAGTCCTTAAATTATTTTGCGCACCATCCGGCGCATTGTATAAAGAGGCACAGTCTAAATTACTGGTTTTATTTCTGTACTTCAACCGGACACATGGCGCACCTTATTTTTCGGTGCATGCTAGCTAACGGAAGCAAAAAGGTGACTGTGGTTGAACTGTGTTGTACTACGTATTTAAATTTCAAAAAATACACCGACATTATTTTTAAATGTGTTTTTATTTCTTTATTTTTTGATAAATCTGTGCTAAATCCGTCGAAGTCCTCATCTTCGGTCTGAATTGAATATCTCGCCAATTTCACTATCACTGACCTTCTCATTTCTGGGTGGCTGTCCGGTAATGATGCGAAACATCGGACAAAAGTCGAAGCAGACATGTTAGTCCAGGCATCCGCAATCCACGCACATATTGTGGGGGTTTAATTTGCTTGGCGCTGCCCCCCAGTCCTGGTAAACGTGTGTTCACCATCTCTCATCCATCACTCCACGACGTACGCAGCTTAACTTTAAAGGCTGTTTACACCGATGTTCAGCAGTTGGAGTTTTTTCCTTCATGCTCCTAGGATGATGACAAGGTCCGATTTCAGCCACTTGACGTGGTTTTTTAAAGAAGCGGTGGCATGGAGTCACAGATCAAGAGAGATGGCAAAGCGTGAAAAAAGGCACTTGGTCTCTTTACGTGAACCGGAACAACCGGAACTGATAGCCTGGAGTTTACATGTTGCGTCGTAAGCGTGTCTCTTCGCTGACGCCATTGTCGGGGTCTTTAGCCAAACAAATGCGGTTATGCAGCATACCTGCGGTACAGTACACAAAGTACGCACACCGGAAACTAAAATGAGTTTCCTCTGTAGAGTGGCTGGGCATATCATTAGAGATAGGGTGAGGAGCTCAGTCACTGGAGAGGAGCTTGGAGTAGAGCCGCTGCTCCTCCAACTTGAGCCGAGCCAGCTGCGGTGGCTCGGGCATCTTTTCCGGATGCCTCCTGGATGCCTTCCCGATGGAGGTGTTCTGGGCAAGTCCTCATGGGAGGAGACCTCAGGGAAGACGTAGGACTTGCTGGAGAGACTATGTCTCTTGGCTGGCCTGGTAACGCCTTGGGATCCCCCTGGAGGAGCAGAGGAGGTGTCTGGGGAGAGGGAAATATAAGTATCCCTCCTGAGACTGTTGCCCCCACGACCCGACCCCCGATAAGCAGTTGAAGATGGATGGATGGATGGATGGATGGCTAAGTATACAAACATTCTCACAATGTGCTAATATACTAATGCTAAATAGATACACTCACAAGTTTAGTTTTTTAGCATCATCACATTTACTAATGAGCACGAAACACAAAGTAAGCCTTTTGCAAAATCAGTGTTTATACCCTCACAGTTAAGTGTTCCAATTTCAGCCAAGAACCTGAATGCAGGTCACATTAGAAGTAAAGGGCTTCGGTCTCTGACTCAGTGAACGTTCCAGTTTTATAGCACTGACTGTACAGTTCATCATTCATTTTCCAACCCGCTTAATCCGCTAACGCAGGTCGCGGGGTAGCCAGTGCCTATCCTGGCAGTCTCAGGGCGTGAGGCGGGGGACACTCCGGGCACGACGCCAGTGTACCGCGGAGCCACACAGAAACAAACAAGCATTCACACACACACTCACTCCTATGGTCAATTTGGGACCGGCCAATCAACCTGAAGCGCATGCTTTTTGGAGGTGGGAGGAAGCCGGAGAACCCGGAGAGAACCCACGCAGACACGGGGAGAGCATGCGAACTCCGCACAGAGCGGGACTCGAACCCGGGTCCGCCGTGATGTGAGGCAGCAGCGCTAACCACTGCGCCACCGTGACTCCTGACTGTACAGTTATTAGCCTTTATTCCAATAATAAATGCTTTCATAATGAATTTCCTAGAACAACATTTCAGCAAAGCAACTTTTGCCAATGAAATGAGATTCCACACATGCTCAGGTCCACATTGCACTACACTGATAAAAGGTAGTGTGTACTGTGAGATTTTTAAATCTGTCTGCTATCAGCTCTACACAGCAGTTTATCTCACGGCACTGGGAACTGTAAATTCTGCAAATTTAGCATGAACTCCAGCAAAGTGGAGCTACTTAAATCGTTAAATCCTCCATTAAATTCTTACTGTGAAATATGTGGGCGGCACAGTGGAGCAGTGGGTACACTGTTGCCTTGCAAGAAGGTTCTGGGTTCCAGTCCTCTCTGTGTGGAGTTTGTATGTTCTCTTCGTGTCTGTGTGGGTTCTCTCTAGGTTCTCCGGGTTCCTCCTAACATGTACAACATGCAGCTTAGGTGAGCTGGTCACACCAAACTGTCTGTAGGTGTTGGTGTGTGTGTTCGTGGTTGTTTCTTTTGTGTGGCTTCTTGATGAGCTGGCATCTCATCTAGGGTATACCCTGCCTTTCGCCCATCGCCAGCTGGGATTGGCTCCTGTAGACCCATGACCTGCATGGATGACAAGCTGCTGGAGACAAGATGATTGCAATTGTCTTCATATTCTATTCCATTATTTTCTATTGTATTCTATTCTATTCTACCAGCGGGAACTTGTCGAAATTTCATGATAAAAAAATAATATCAGACTTCATACCAAACATATGAAAAGAAATGTATTGGTATTATAAACCAAGCGCACCCACCGTAGTCAAAAATCAATGTGGTGACATAACAACTTTGTTTTGGCAAATCATGGTCTGACCCAGAACTGGCATTGGCGAGGAACGTGAATGAATGAATGAATAAATGAATGCATGAATGAATAAATGTATCCACTTTATGACTCATAAAGAAAGAAAGAAATGAACAAATACCCAACAGTCAAGCATGTTTATCAATACATCTTTGACGTGGAGCTGTTCTACTTCAGAAAATAGCTGGTTTTAATTCCGTCCATTCCGTGTGTACATGTAGACACGTGTCACACACACTAACGTCACAGCAGTTTTCATTCATAGAAAAAGTTTCGGTTACAGCATCCACACAGCAATGCAGACCCGGCATTTTCAAAAAAATCATTTTGGACAGCGTTTCCATCCCGGATATCTGTGTTGTCATGTGGACAAAAGGCGTAACCACAACAAAATGCCTTGAGCCCGATGCCTTACGCCATATTCACGTGATTCCTTGGGTGCTTGATTGACAGGTAGTGGGTGGAGTTAAAACGTGACAGTGTGAGGTTTTCAAGTGAGCTTATTCAAATACATAGGTTGGGAGATTCTATTCTATTCTATTCTATTCTATTCTATTCTATTCTATTCTATTCTATAATGCAAAATAATTTTAAAAAGCTAATATGAACTTTAAATGTCTGATGAATGTAATATGGGCTTGAAAATAGAGAAATTATGCTAAAAAGCAATTTTTTGAATAAAATTTCTTATTTGGAGCCAAAAAAACATTCATGACATCAATCAACTGGTAGTTTTTTTAAAAAAAAGGCACCGGTAGATTTGATCACCCATTTACAAGAAACTATACAGCACCCATACCTTCACAATCACGCATTTCAGATTTCTGTGTTGCTTTTCTCTACACTAGTCATGTATTAATGTCACAGGGAGCCGCAGAGCATCACTTTGTACCAAGCACTTGTTTCTTCAATTAGATCTCAGCGGGGTGGAGGGATACAATGTCATAGTTGCCCCGGGCACTTTCTGACTCTCTCTCTCTCTCTCTGCTTCTCCACGCAGTAGGAGCGGGTTAACAGGATTAAGGGGACATTTGCATTGGGTTGGGTGAAAATTTGAGTAGAACTCTCTCATGAATGTATTTAGAGAGCTCAACGTATTTAGGTCATATTTGAGTGACTCACATAAATTAACTCACAAATACAAACAAGGAGGACATTAATGACCAAAAACCATGATTAAAACATCAGAAAGATGAGTAGATGATAGATAGATAGATAGATAGATAGATAGATAGATAGATAGATAGATAGATAGATAGATAGATAGATAGATAGATAGATAGATAGATAGATAGATAGATAGATAGATAGATAGATAGATAGATAGATAGATAGATAGATAGATATGTGGGGGGGTGTATCTTGGTCTTGAATATTTATATATCTGAGTGTGGATCGTAAGGGAGTTTATGTCGGCATAATCTTCTTAATGTGACTGAGGGCAGTCGTCTCTGTAGACTCAATAATTGATGACAGCATCTGCTGTGGAATCAATCTACCAAAATGTGGCAAAAGGAACAAGGTAACAGCAATACTCCAATAATATCTTAACTTTAATTGATACAGACCTCCTGTAGATAGCATGTCAAAGTGTTGGGGATTGAATCCAGGACCCCATACATGCAAAACACAATACCACTCAGCTACATCATCTCTTTACTGGACTCTATTGGGATCAGTAAAGTGTTTTTCATTCTTACTTTGAGGGTCAGTTATATGTTAAATGAAAGTAGGGAGACAGTGGAATCGATTTGTTTTGTCTTTCTTAAACTGCATATATGTACAGTATATGCTGTATGTATATGTTGTATCTATCTATCCACACACATACACACCCACACACACCCACACACGCACACCGACAGACACACGCACACACGCACGCACACACGCACGCACGCACACACACACACACACACACACACACACACACACACACAAATTAACTATGACATTTCCATGAATGGGATGGGATGAGTTGTCTTGGGCCACAATAGAATCCATTAAATTTTGACTGAAATGTTCTTTAATATTACAAGCTATGCCCCCTCCCCCCTTCTTCTTTCCCCTCAAAGTATTCTTCTCTCTCAGGGAATGATGTGTGGTGGGAAGTGAAGAGCTTTGGAGTGTAAGGCTTCAAATGATCACTGGAAGGCTTTACATTGTGTATTATGTAATATTTAAAGGCAATCAAGCCCTGAAGGTAAAATAGATGACCTATAGATAAGAGAGGGACATGCTGGGGATCAAACTACAGGACCTTGTAAATGTAGAGCGTACAGAGTTCTATTATTGAGCACTTCATTATGCATTCTTTAATGCACTCTACTTTAAAAGTGAGCAAGATTTCACCTTTCTAAGCAGATAAAAAATCTTTTTTCACCTGTATGATGAAAGGTTGTAATCTTAGAAAGAATTTCCCTTACCTTAAATTACAGATTTTTGTGTGAAAACCTATCTGGAATGTCTGATCTGCAGCTATCATCATTTTTAATAACAAAGAATCAGTCAAAGGATATTAGTGTATGAGCCTCGCAATTGTGAAAGCTCTTGGCAAATATCCTGTTGAAGTTTAAGATAAAGCAGTGGACAACTGAAGAATATGATATCAGAAACCTTACAATTTATATTTTGTGTTATGTTTTATTTATTGTTTGAAAGTGTAATGCAGGCATGGTGAAAGGCTTTGTGTCGTCATAAGATCTGGAGCTCCAACCCAGGACCTCATACTTGTGAAGCTTTCACTTCACGGCTTTACAACGTTCCCTTCTGAAAATGAAGAACTGCGTTTTTGGTTTTGGTTCTGGTTTTTGTAAATATGTAGAACATATACATGTTTGGGAGAAATGATTTTAAGTAATACAGGGGTGGACTCAGCTGACACTTACTAACACATTGCCCACCTAATCAGAATTGATCGAAAATATTTTTTATTTGTGCAGCCACTGGAGAAACAGTATAGAATAGAGCAGTACCATTCCTGGGTTTTGAGTAGATTGGTGGTTAATACCTACCTCTAAAATCAGTCACAATACACATAATCATGTCAAATACACAGAGCTTAATCTGGTTAACCTCTAGGGCTCGCTGTACAGAAAGGGAATTGGACATTTTTCCTAGTTCATGTATGCTGTGCTATTAGCAAAATCTAACAGTTTGAACATCATTCACTTTATTTGTTCAAACATATACCTCTTACATACATCCCACTTGCTGTTGTACTGTATATGTGATACTGCAGTTATCACAGTTATGCCCTACTGCCCCCAAATTGTCCCCTCTCTAAAACATTTCAGCCCCAACTTATTATGCAGTTCACAACTTAAATAATGACACGCCATCTGAGCCAGTGTTATTACACACTCCATGATACTACCACAAGTTTTCTTGCCTATGGTGGTATATAACTGACTTGCTTTACATCCAAACATCTATTTAATGCCCAAGAGGTATGTTGTAAATTGTACATCAGATTCAACCAACGGAGCAGTCTGCCTGCACCAGTAACCATTTTCTACTGAAACATCTGTACATAACCAACCAATGCATAGCAGACAATATCAGCGAACGTCTAGAATACATTCAAACTTAGTAAGTTTTCACGTTATTTGAGAAATATGCTCATGGAATCAAATTATATTGAATACAGATGAATGTTAACATTCTAATGAATGTTTTATGTTCAGTCTGTTTTCAAAATGGTCCTTTGTTTCTCCTCTGATTACATTCGAATAAAGCAACTTGCTTGTTTTGTAAACACTAGGTATGGGATCAACTTCTCATTATATTAGGATTTTGGGCTGCTGGTCCACTTCTCTGTCAGTTTATATTTTTTAATTGAGATTTATTCAAATCTCCAGGCTTACCTGGTCACAGTACATCAATTCAGACCAACTGCATGACTCCCTTCCATGTCCACACTCAAGAAAACAGCAGAATCCATTGTTGGAGGATTAGTGGAAAATATTTTGGGCAGTATGTTAAAATTCTGCCTCAGAAGAGATTGGTATTGAGGTAAATAAGTAGGTGACCAACAATCTGTAACATATCCACCAAGTAGTGAACACTAGAGACTGACCAAATCCTCAACTTGTAATTTGTTTTATTCAGACATTCTGGATGAAATGCTCACTGGGACTGGAAGAGGTTTATGGATGAAAGAGGAGACAGGAGAAACAGTTACAGAAGCCAGAAGGTCTGGGCCCTAGAACTTATGGTTTCTGTAACAATTCTAGGGGGTCACCCCCCACCCAGTCTTAGCATACCTCCCCAGAAAGTTTGAAGCACTTGAGTCTTCAAGGACTAGTGCTTTTGACTATTGATTGATAACCTAATGACTATCCATGTGTTAGGTCCTCAGAGGAGTTTAACTATCTTCACTCACCACTAGTCTGTTAAAACTGAAGAAACCTCTTGGATGAGAGGTGGAGTTTCTTCAAAAGCTAAACAGATGTCCTGTTGCTTCACTCAACCTTCAAGGATTTAATTAAGAAAATTAATGCTGTTAACTAAATTACTGTTTCTTTGTCTGCGAGTGCATGTGGCCCATCTGCTCCCCAGGGCAGAAATCCCCTGCTTTTTGTGACCCCCTTCTTACCCCAACGCACACTTGGACTGACAATTACTGATTAAATGGGAAAACAGAATAAAAACCATGACGTCATGCATTAGATAAACAGCAGTGCACAATTCCAGGACAGAAAAAAAATATTTCTATCCTTCTCATAAAAGTAATTGCTCTGGTATCTTTTTCGGCAACCAAGGACAAGGTCAATGTCCCGTGTGTGTGTGTGTGTGTGTGTGTGTGTGTGTGTGTGTGTGTGTGTGTGTGTGTGTGTGTGTGTGTGTGTGTGTGTGTGTGTGTGTGTGTGTGTGTGTGTGTGTGTGTGCGTGTGTGTGTCTGGCTTGAAGCTGAACACTGAGCCACACAATTACGTTTGCCGGGGGTGGTGGCTGGTCTGTCTGTCTCTATCTCTATCCTTTGTCTGATTTTCTTTTCTGTCATCTTCACCCATAACAATCCCTGCAGCTCAACCAGTCGTCCCCAGGCATTAGTCACAAATGCACTCATTCAAACAAACAAAAAGTTGCAAATAAAGATTGGAAATACATGTACATGCATGCAAGCATGAACATCTTAAAGTTATTTTAACGAATCACTAACCAAAGGAGTGCTAGGTCATGGGTTGCAGCTTCCCTAGAACAGGGTGTGAATATTAATGTGCGGGGACAGATTAGCAGCCGTGGCAATCCCTTTAAAACCATGCTCATCTCTGGTTGGTGCTTCAGATTAATTTATGCCAATCTTTATGAACAATTTATGCAAAGATAGTACTTCAATTTGAACCGGTGTGGGTGGAAGGGTTGGAATGCTTTAATTAATCTGTTTGTCATCTTGTTTTGTAATTCTAACTTTTTATCACTTGCACCACCTTTCCACAGGGGGCAGTGGTGGCATTCAGCTCAAAGATGTTTCATAGCTGTAATATTTTCTGATTAAAACTTCATACTACCTGTGGTTGCTTCATCCCCCAACCCCCTGCAGTTCACACAGTAACAGACCAGACATGGATCTGGATGTTCCCACAGACAATGTTAAATATACTGGTCTCCTAAATGTCATGGATGAAGGTACAAGAGGTTCGTTATGCACCCTCATGTGCATTGGTTGCTACAGGCATCACTGATGAAGACGTTCATTGTTATTCTGAGTGATGTTTAGTCATTCAAAAGTCATTGCCACATGAAGAAGAGACATGCACAGTGTGAGCCTAATCAGGCGCGACTTGAGTCAGAGCAGCACACTTCTTTCCACCATTTGGCTTTTCTTTACTAACACTCCCTTACCTCTGACCCCCAATTCTTCTCCGTCTTTCCCCTCCCCATCTAACAAATCCTTTAATCCAGGCTCCACTGTGACCCCTCCCTTTTGTTCAGGAGTCAGGGTACATGTCTGCACCCCCGCCCTGTGAAATCAGATGGTCAGTATTGCCAACAACACTGCTCGCCTCCTTGGAGATGAAAGAAGTATCCTGCACTTCTTGGCAGCTCCATAATTTATATTGAAATCACAACACAGGCCTGAACTAATTTTGAACTAAGGAGACTGAAAATTGTTGTTTCAGTGGTTGTTTGTCAGAGTTAATTTAAATTACACTCAATATCTCTGAAGACAAATGGTTGGGACAAATTAACAGCACATGGTAGAAAACCTCTCTGAGGATTAGGGCTGTTGTTAAGGCCTGCAGACCACTGACATCACATGCACTGTTTAATCATCTTTACTTTGGACCAGGGGTTGGCAGCCTTAAAAGTTCAAAGAGCCAGATTGGACCAAAAAAACTAAAATCAAACCTATCAAGAGCCACAAAAAAAGCGGCACCTTATATGAAGGCAACACAGGTTGTAAGTTTCTATATTAGCTATATTAGCCCACTGTCAAATTGACTAACTAGGCTACAAATGCATAATGAGATTCATGATTAAATGTTTATTTTCCATGCAGTGCATCCTGGAAAGAATGATGCACCATGTGACTACTCTGTTGTACCATATTTGGTGCTTTAAGTTCAACATCCATTACTACATTAATGTGTTATGTTTTGTTACATTGATGAACTCCTTAAATCTGCTCCCAAATGCAGCTTACATATCAATGATTGCTCTTAAATAATCACTGTTCAGTATGTGATGGTGATGAACGCCTCTGGACTCTTTCAGGAAGGGGAGGTGAGAGAACCTCTCTGTACATCACTGATGAATACAGTCAGCTTGAACTCCAATGACAAAACAGTGTTTCCGCTCCTGGAGACTTTTATTGAGCATGTTTAGATGATGTGTTCTAAAGCTATTAATTCGATCATTTTTTTCTTGCGGCTCATTGGAGTTTACCTACCTGCACAATAGCGCTGTCTGTTCAATATCCATCACATCACACGACTCATCACGTTTAATTGATAATGCTGGAGTTGAATTGATGTCCTTGATTTTTGTAATTGGTGAGGTTATGTGTCCTTTCCTTCACTGTCTGCGGAGAGAAGCATGTCTTCAATTTTCTGTATTATCTGTTTTGTTTACGTTATTGTAATGAATGAATCCTTTGTTTAATCACCATCTATTGGCGATATAGTCAGGGGGACTATGTTTGTTGGAACCACCTTAGCCACAGCGGTAACTCTGGTCAGAGAGCAAGCACCACACAAGGAACAGTTCAGATTTCTGTTATTCAATTAATAACTTGCAGTATTACAAAACTTAACTTTGTGAACAACTTTTTCATACGTTTTCACACGGGAAAACAGCCTCCGTAAATCATATCGGTAACTCGCTCTATCGCTAACTCGCATTAACGCATACATGAAAATGTCGTGTAGGACCCCACGACACATCTGAGCTGTCATAAAAGGTGCCTGACTAAAAATTTTTAAACGTCACAATAACCTCGATAAGGTAACAAAACATAGGGAATTTACAACAATATGTTTTGTTTACAAAGATTTTTTAGCTATGAGTAGAATATCTGTCTATTTTTTATTTTTAGAATTCTTTTTGTATTTTGTGATTAATCTCCAGGGAGCCGCAAGGGAGGCGCTAAAGAGCCGCATGTGGCTCCGGGGCCGCGGGTTGCGGACACCCGCTTTAGACTCTCTACTCCGTAACTGTGATGTCAGATAATTGATGGGGATAAAGGAAAGCACACTGGGCGAGTTAAAAACAGCAGACATCATTACTAGACAAACACACATGCCATTGGTGAGTATGTTGACAGGCATCAAAATCAATCATCTATATTTGTGATTTGTAAAATAGACTGCTTTTCCTGTCATTTCCTAATGATTTAAGCACATTTTAAGACATTTTCAACAAATAATTAGAAGAAGGCATTAGTACCAGATATTTCATCCATTTGACATAATGCAATATTCTTCTTGTGAATAATAATAATATAGTATATCCAGTTTCCATTAAAGCGTCCCATTTAATCGAAGTTTAAATTAAGCGCAAAATCCGTTGAATCTGTTTGTTCCGTTCCTGTCTGATTACTCGTCTGAAAAGTGTGAAAAAAAAAAAAGTCGCACCTGTTGTGACATCATCCTTCTACCTGTGTATTCTCTAGCGCTGCTGTTTCCGGAAGGCGGGGCGTGAGACGGTCGGCTGGCGGTAGTCCCTTCACCAGCTCTGGAGCTTCAGCAGCAGATCCTCAAATCATTCCCGGGAAGCGTCGCCCGTGTGTCCGTGCAGGCGCTCCAGCTCATGCAACTGAGAACGCGCTTTGATTTTTGTTGTAAATGTGCTTCCATGTATTTAATGTCTCAAACAGTTTAATTTTAACTGAGCGAGCGGAGGTTTATTGCAGCAGCAGGACAGGTTCGGCGACACTGGACAGAGCGGCACCTAGACCCTCCACAACGCGCGTTATTCCGATACGAGAGGACGGCGCTTTGGATTACTTTGACACAGTTTGTCACACTGTTTACCACAATATTTTATTTTCCAGCTCTCAGCGTGTCCCTTTTTTTTTATTAGTATCGGAACCCTCTGCTTGCGCTGAGCGGATACAGGCACTTGTGTGCGCTTTAGGCAGGATACATACAGGAGGAGTGGATTTTAACAGATTATCATAATAGAATATTGACAAAAGCGTTTATATTATTTATATAGAAGTATCCACAATTTTTTTTTATCATCCACTTGGATCGAGCCTTGCGTGTTTTTTGAACTCAGACCCGTGACGCACGGGACGGGATGCATCTCAGCTGAAACCTCGACTTGTATTAAGATCAGATTCGACGGACCTTCGCCCTCCTTCTGGGATCGGTGCAGGAGCCGGATCATGATTAGACCTGGCTGTGCAATGTTGATCCTGCAGCTGGTGCTGTGTCTGTTCTTCAGAGCCTCCTGGGCAGCGACTCTGGGCGGGATGGAAGGTGAGTGAAACCTCAACAAAAAACCCCACGAGGGAAATGTTAGAGGTGAAGCTGCAGTAAGGTTTTGTTGGACAGACACTCACGCACACCACACATTCTGGCTGATGATGAGAATAACGATGACAGCCATCCAAGCCATCTGCGTAAATCTGGAGCAGCATCTGCAACTTCACCCTAGTTTGCATTGTTGCTTCCTGTGACAATGAACGGAGCACACACGGTGTTTTCAAAATGTTGTTTGATGAGGATGTCACTGGGCGTGTCATCCATTTGACCAAAGTTAAACCTTTATTTGCGAGCCCTGTCAACGTTTGTTAGAGTGCGCTTTACTCGGGGCGCGGTGCCAATGGGCTGCCTTTGCCATATTGCGCCGTGATAAATGATGATCCTGGCGACGCTTGCAGGTCTCCAACTTGTTCTAGACTGAAATTTGGTTAATCGAGACAGTCTGAAAGGAGCATTTCAGTCAAACGCACCTGTCGCTTGAATATGTGAAGTGTTTGATGCATGTTGGGAATTTGTTTTTTATAATTTCCTCTCATCCAAAGGAGGCAGAGGTCAGGATCAGTGCCTCAGTGATATGGCAGTGAGTCAGCATCTCTTGCTCAGGGACACTTCAGCAGAGTGGATGAAGAGGCTAGAATGAGTTCAATTTGTGAATCTTCAGGACGTGGCCAAAATATCTTGAAAGTCGATTGTTCGTCTCACATTCACAACCATAACCAAAAATGTTGAGTGGGGAAATACTGAATGGTGAAAGAAAGTCAGATGTATTGAGATGGCAACAAGAGTGATTAAACGCCCAGCTCTCTAACAAGCTCCTCCTTTGTGCGATTGACTTGGACCGTTAGGGTCAGCTGCACAGGCAGGAAACGAAAAGCATAAAATGAACACTGACATCCGTCATAATGAAATAAGAAGCGTGTCGGGCTGCAGTCATACAGATCTAATCCATGACTAGTTAAAGAGTGGATTACTCTGAGTTTGTCTGCATTTTGCCATTTGTACATAGTTTGAGTATCATCTCCTTGGTCAAGGGGACTAACCCTCCATTTCTCATTTCCATTATATTTGTACCCAAATGGTTTTCTTCTTTCATTGGATTTCAATATCTATTATCTATTCATGTGCTCTGGGCCCTCCCCCCAGCCACCACCACCACAACCACTACCATCTGATGGTGTTTACACCCAGATCCAGAGATGAGGAAAGGATTTGAAGGTTGTTTAACCATTCCCATAGTTAGCACTTCAGTCACCTGACTGTTTCTGTGGGCTTTGCGCCTCTGCAGTGTCTTCAGCAGTTATTACCTTTTTACTTGTCCAGTCTGGAAACTGCCATGCACCAAATTTCTTCCAATTACTTATTGTTGTTCCAGAGTGTAGTATCTATTAACCAGTCTTGGTGTGTTATGCAGTTGTGGACCCGCTAGAATCACATTAAATGCAGTTGGACTTAATCCCAACGCAATGCAAAGAAACAGAGAAGGGTGCATCCAAACACCCATAGCTTGAATTTTGTGCTGCACTATTGTCTTTTGTGCGCCTGTTGTGCCGATGAGGGCATGCATGACTTGATTTAAGAGGCACCAAAATTTCTTCCTTACAAATGTAAAAGTAGTTTGGTTAGTTTGTAAGTGCTGTAATTGAGTGACAATCTGCATGGAGGATGCTGAGGCGGCTGAACTCTTCTTTCAGTTCCGGTTTGGTATCATTTCAGGAAAGCAGGTTAAAAGGGTACTTCCTGCCTTGTTAGCGTTAACAGGGGCTCTGGTACCTTTACCTTTCAATTTTTCCATTCAATATAACTTCTGCTATGATTTTTGTCTCACTAACCCTGTATTGTTTCTGTATCTTTTTATTATTTAAAGTTAGTCAGTCTGTTTTGCATCATAACTATGTTGTTTCTTATTGCCTCATGGTTGTTTGATACATCTGCATGTAATATATAATATATTCACTGCTTGGGTAGCATATTAGGTTTATGTGAGATTGTTCCAACTATCTGGTTAAGTGTTTTGTGTGAAGTCATAAAACCACTCTGCTGAAATTATTTCCAGCATAATGAGGCGTGTGGGATTTCTATTTAAATAAATCACAAATTCATACATTCAGTTTGTCATAATTGAGCTTTTACTGACAATTTATCATTTGGCTCCTCAAATTCACAAGGAAGACATTTTTATTGTTGCGTTTTAGTCAAGAAATCGCTTAATTTGGAGTTTAAAATATGCTATAACTTGTAATAATTACTTAAATATCCCTATAAATGAATGATTTACATTGAGCTTAAGAGCAGCACAGACCAATTTAATCAGGCTGGTTACCTGGAAACTATGCAGGTATATAAGTGTTGTGAGGCCACCCAGAGTCCAGCTTTTGTACCACCTGCTTGGCTGGGAGATCGGTTTCCCTCTCTTCTCACCAAAACTGTACTTTATCTTTGTTTGTAGTCAACAGGAGCTTAACAGACATTCTATTCAAACATTTCTCTCTCCAGTAGCTTTCAGTGAGTTTTCAGCTTTACTGCCAACATTTGGCTTGCGGTGGGCTCTCTCTGTCTCTGTCTCTCTCTGTCTCTCTCTCTGTCTCTCTCTCTCTCTCTCTCTCTCTCTCTCTCTCTCTCTCTCTCTGTGTGGTGTGTGTGTGTGTGTGTGTGTGTGTGTGTGTGTGTGTGTGTGTGTGTGGGGGGGGTTGGGGGGGGGTTGTGTGAGGATGGATGGGAGTTCCTTATAACAAAGACTAATCAAAGCAGTATGGAAAATACAGTTAGCATCTTGATTTCCCATAATACTGTTGGGTGGTGGTGGGTGGGGCTCTGTGTTCTTTTTTGGCTTTCTGTGAAGTTTTGCTTACCGGGTAAAACAGTAGTTTCACCACTCTGTGACATTAGCAGGGTAAGAACGAAGCAACCTCCTCTGATGGTTAATGATGACTGTGAAAAGTGTCATCGCTGCCAATGATGTTGGCAGTCAAGCCGATAAGAGTTATACGCACAGTTGAATTTTGTTGGTTGCACCCCAACTGGTTTGGTGTTTAGAAAAAATTACTGTCTTGGAAACGGGCTTTTATATTTGATATTCATCATTTCTTCTCACGCCAGTCATCGTCACCAGGTATGGACAGTCTTAAAGGTAAAAATTCTTAGAGGTAAAAACTCATGAAAGAAGAGATCTCGAAACCAAGTGTTGATTAGGATATTGTTTAGCTCAGAAACCTAAAACACCTTGTTTTAGTATCAGGGTTTTAAGCGGATTACTGCCTGAACAAGAACCACATTGTTCAATTTGTAATGATAGATCAATGCTCTCATTCTTTTCCTGGTGGTGGGTTGGTCCACATCAACACAAATGTGATGTATGGTGTAGCCTTTTGGCATTAAAGACGCTCCATTTAATGATGTGTGGCTTCTATCCTGTCAGCAAGAGATATGATTAAAGACAATCTTCAGTCAAATCAGTACGTGTCACAGAAACATCTTTTCCTTTAGGCCAGGAAGAGCGTTAACTGGCTGTGCCCGTGAGAACATACATGGGCTACATTAGATTATACGTTTGGGATGAAGTTGCGTTATTGTCTCCCACCAGGGATATGAGGTGGTTTTCTAAAGACAGAAGTCGTTCTCCTGTTTTGCCCCTGCATTCCATGCCCTGTTTGTCTTCTCGAGTCTTTCCTCGCCCTCAGTGCTCCTATTCTTGTGGCTGATGGGGCCTGGTGGAGTTGAGTGGTACCATCCATGGGAATGAAAAGAGCTGGAAATGCTCTCAGTGCTTCATTGTCCGATAGCTCTTTACTAATCTTAGCTTAAGTGCATGACGGAAAGCTGTTGCACATCTATTTATGTCTCTCTTTGGCCTGATCAGAAGAAGTGTTTTTTTCCGTTGTGAGCATATTCCTTTTTTATTTCTCTTTCTCTAGATTTGTTTCTTTTATTCTTTTTCTGTGGCCCTAGGTGCAGATACACAGAATCACAGCAGCAAGTCTTAAAGTAATTTTCATTTTTCACGTGACACAGCCTCTCCTAGGGCACTCACCTGAAGTTGTGCATCCTTAGCGCCTTCTAATGCAAGAATCTTAATAAAATCTTGAAGAGGAGGGAGCACAATGAATGACTGAATGAAAGAAGGATGAGAGGAGTGCATTTTCAGCTGTACCAGCAAAGTTCATGAGCTTCTCAAACGTCTTTCCTAATAATGGTCTGTCTATGAAGCCCACGGTTCGTCTGACTCTGACAATGGCATCAGCAGGATCTACGTACATACTTGTCCATGTGCTCCATTACATTGTTTGTGAATGCTTAGCCCACACAGGCACTCCTGTGACTGGAACTTGTCAGAATAAAGGTCAACTCGAGTCAGATGCCAGAGGTCACACATTCACACAAATAGTCGACGTAAGCAGATTCCCATTGTCACAGTCCCTGGAGAATTCCATGATTGGGATTCTTGAAGGCTTAATCAGAAGTCTGCATCTCTTCTTGCAATATCTGTATTTCCACTCACTTTAACCGTTATAAGCAGTTTTACCTCTTGCAGTTCCGCAACATGTAGGCAAATTATTGTGTATGAAAATATCTCTGCATCCTTTACTTTTCCACTGCAGTCCCTTATTCGTAAAAATTCTTATGAAGCATGCTCTGCAGTGATATGACCAACTTGTTTAAGGGTTTTGCAGCGAGTGCATTGGTGTGCATGCTTGTGGTTCAGTCTCTCATTGTGCATTACCTACAGAAGGCCTCAGAAGACAAGATTAAGGTTCATAGTTCAATCATATATCATAAACTCATTGGAATTCATTCATGCTTCTTGGTCTAATCTCATCCCTCCTCAACCCCCTGTTGCGTAAAAATCCCATCTGAGAGAAGCAGGTTGGAACCAATTGTAATGCAGAGAGAACTGCGTTCAGGTTCAAAGCACATAAGGTACATTTAAGCTGAAGAGTTTCACTTTTCTTCTCTGGGCTCTATTTAATTTCAAGTTAAAATGAAACTTTCTTAGTATTCTAATTTCACATGGACAATCCCAGAGGCTTTATGGAATTCAAAACTTTGCGTGATGAAACCTGGAATGAGTTTGACAACAGTTTCCTGTCTGAGAGGCTATTCTACTCAATATTTCTGACTGATGTCAGACCATTGTACATCATTTCAGTCAGTATCGATTCTATTGTTAATCAACTGAAGGTGAAGTCAAGGAGAAGTTGAAGGGACAGAGACAAGATACTGACCTGTCACTGCTTATGAAACGTTGTGGGATTTGATGCAGAGCAGAAATGACTAAAGAATGATGGATAGTAAACGGAAAAGAAAAGAAGAAATAGTGAAGGTGACTTTGTGAATAGTGGGTAATGAGACTGGAGCTAGCACAATTCATTAATGAGTGTAATAAATTAATCAGTCAACTCAAGTTTATATGGATAGCCCAAATTCACAAATGCCATTTTTGCCTCTTAAGGCCTTACAATCGGTAAAGAGTAACACCCTCTACCCTTAGACCAGGGGTGTCAAATTAATTTTCACTGAGGGCCACATCAGCATAATGGCTGTCCTCAAAGTGCAAGATGTAACTTATAAATGTACCTAAATGTAACTCAATGTAATATAACTAAATGTAACTACTCCTTAATGTTAAATAACTCTTATAAACTGTCTTATAAACTCTTAATAACTTTATTACTTATTCAAGTTCCAAACATCACAGTTACACAGAAAAAATATGTATCTCTGTTATAACATAAATCCTTTAAATTTGTCAGGTTATTAAACCCACAGAACTCAAAAATAACATCAAACACAAGTTAGTACATGACAGGTTCACAACCTGTTTCGTCAAAATTAAAATTAGCTTAATTACTGCATTGTGGGAAACATAGTTGTAGTTCAAAGCACACTTTTGACCTATTTATCTGTAGACACTCTGACCTTTTATGCTCTTGCGGGCCACGTAAAATTATTGACGGACCACATTTGGCCCCCATGCCTGAGACCCTCGAACCGCATTGGGGAAAAACTCCATTAAAAACCCAATACAAGGAACAAAACTGGGGAGACCCCTGGGAGGATAGCAGATGAGGGAATCCCCTCCTGGGTAAATTCACAGCAGATGTGACAAGTACAGAACACAACACTCAGGTCTATGTCATGATGCTTGAGTTCTGGAGGAGGAGAGCAAAATCTATCTTGTCTAGGACAAATCCAGACAGAGAGGAGGGGATGGACGTTGTGCCTTTAAGACAAGGTCAGAGGTCTCCAAGGTCACCTTGTTCAAACTGAGCTCAGTGACGGTTCCACTTAACAGTCAGGAGGAGATGATGGCTCTCTAATCACACTGATTGGACGTGTGGAACCAACAAAAGTCACCGATCGATGGACCGACAATCTGACTTTGTGTCCTTGTGCTGGGATGATCACACCATCGGGCCACATTAGATCCATTCTCAACGCGTCCACTGAACACTACAGTGGTGTAACGCTGCTCACGTGTGTGTTTTAAAAGCATGGCAATGATCTGCAACGAAAGGAGACATGGTTTATAACCAAGCAGCCTGAGGACCCAGTGGGGTGGGTTTACACAGTGGGGTGGGTTTACCCAGATGGGTGGTTTACCTATGCTTTGAAAAGCTTTCTGAGGGTTTTCTTTGTTCATCTTCATTAGTTAGCTGCTAACTACTATTCGCTGCTCTTTAAAATATTCAGTCAAGTGCTTCATAATTATTATGTTGTGAAAATGTCGTTTCTCTATCTTGTCACTATGTCACGTGTTTAGATGCCGCATTCTACCACCCCTACCACCTCAACTGCCTTTACAGTGGTGGGACAACAATGACCTTCATGTCATTTATATAGAATAAAGACGTTACAGTCCTGCCTTCAGCTGGATGAGTAACAGGGGCTTGTGTGTTCAGGTCCATCAAAGGAAAGTCTGGAATGTGAAGGCATGCTCAGTCTATCTGTGGAGCTTTATATCATCTTGTTTAATAAAAGATGATATTTGTAATATGCAAAAGAAGAAATTCAGGATATGATGTGACTTCTAGTTACAGGCACTTCCAAATCTAGTTCTTTTTAATGTGTGTATTCCTCCTTACACAGGACCTGTGTCAGCATCAATGTGACACAAGTGAAGTCGGGGAAACACATACACACACACACAAACACACCCACATACACACAGAAAAACAAATGTAAACAAACACGCACACACAGAGATCAAGTTTTCCCTCTCATCTCGTGAGTTGAATATTATACTTCCTTTGGCTCATTGTTCCCAGACAAAAGCACACATCTCTCCACATTGTGGTGAGATGTGTGAGAGACGGTCATTTATTCTCGGCAGCCTCAGTACAATACTGCTACATCAACACATATCTTGTTGTGTCATTGTGTCAGGAGAGGTTGCTTAAAGGCTTCATTTTGTGGTCAAACAAGCCACTCCAGCTCTGCACTTGCAGTGGTGAGCAGTCGGCTTATTCCACATGGGTGTCTGTTTGGATTTTTTTTTTCTCCCTAACTGACAGTTCTAAACTGGAAAAAGTCACTGTACTGACGAGAGGTCTTGAAAATGTACTTTCTTAAAATATAACCTTCAAATCACAGGTATTTATTTATATATTAAATTATAAGTACAGTCAGTCAAAGGTAGATACTGTAAATAATAAAGTCTAATGCTCCAATAACTAGATATGTTGTGCTGCTATCATGTGGACACATGAAGAGATGTGATTGGTCACTGGGGCTGCAGTAGAAGGACCGATTGAATTGGAATACGAGAACAAACAGATTCCCCCTCGGCTTACCTTGAATTCCACAAGCTCCACACTCTGACCTCCTGCTAAAAAACAACAGAGTGTGTTTACTAACCAATATTACAAATACAAAGAGAAAATAAATTGTGTAAATTAAGTTTTTGCCTTTGGTTTATCAAAGAAGATCAGGCCTGATCATGTGTTTTATGTCATTGTCAACCTTAGTGCTGACACACACACAGGTGCATGCAGTAGTTTTGAACAGGACCAGATGGACAGAATGGCTAATTTCCCTGAATTCTGAGATCCGGAAAACTAGAGGGTTTGTGAATTCTTGTTTGAGAAAAAAAACAATGATGTGATTAAAATTTGGCCTCTTTGACTGCAAAAGGGCAATTTTTTCCAAAATTCAAATTCTAGATTTGTTATGTATTTCATCTGTGTGGTTAAATGTTCTTATTCATGAATCTAACACTTTTTAATTAAGTGACCCCAAATTAAGTGATCATACTGCACAAAGATAGTCAGTTTAATGTTCCATAATGCATGGAAAGCAAAAGTTAGCTTTGTTTATTCATTCATTTTCCTACCTGCTTCATCCACTTGGTGCGGGTCACGGGAGCTGGCATAGGGCGTGATGCGCTGCAACCTCCGAACGCAACGCCGGTGCACCGCGGAGCTACACAGAGATATAGAAACACACACACACACTCACTCCCACGGGCAATTTTGAACGGCCAAGTGCATGTTTTTGGAGGTGGGAGGAAGCAGGAGAACAGGGAGAGAACCCACTCAGACACGGGGAGAACGTGCAAAGTCCGCACAGAGGGGAACCGAACCTGGACCCGCCTTGTTGTGCGGCGACAGCACTACCCACTGCGCCAGCTTTGTTTATATATTACTTAAATAATTGTTAGAAATTATTTTTTTCCACTCTCCTTATGCTTATAACTGTCTAATTAGCTACATTAGGGGAGAGTAAATATATGGGAGACCTGGATAATTATACAGTCAGGCACCTGAACGTTCACCTGTCATCAAACCTGAACCATCTGGTTCTACTGGCCTACTGTAAACACGGCACATGTTGGTCCAACCGGTTTGCCGAGAGGTAGAACAGAAAGGCAAACTAGAAGCTGTCAGGCAGAGCAAGATACCTCACTGGCTATGATGAAGATAACACACATAGTGACTCCCCTCTGAACCACGGGTTAAAGAACACCATCGTAGTCTCCAGAGGCTGAAATGCAGGTTTTCTGTATTAATAAAAATGTTAAAGTGATAAGGTTGTCTGAGGCTACGCCCTGTTCTGTTATATTGACCGTTTTTTTATGTGGTGTGAGTAAGTTTTTGTCGGTGTAACGCTGGGAAACTTAATAGCAGGAAGTAGGCTGGGGCAAAGCACAAAGGAAAAAACTGTCAGCAGCCCTCCTGCTTGCACAAATACAAACGCTCATGTGTGCAGACATTTACACATACTTCCCACGCATACAGATGTGCATGGACACCACACACACACACACACACACACACACACACACACTTTTACTTCCTGGTCTTTTTCCTGCTGTATTTGGCAGCGTACTGGTGTGATGTGTGTACTGTTGCCTCACACCAAGAAGGTTTTGGATTCAAATCCTGACCTGAGGCTTTCCTTTGTGAACTTTGCATGTTCTCGCAGTCTTTGCATTGATTCCCTCTGGCTCTAGTGTCCTCACAGACCATGCATCAATCCATTTTGTGTAGCGGGCCATCCTGTACAGCAACGTGGAGGGCCAGGAGCCTTTCCCATGCTTAACAGGAGGTACTAAGGGACCGCTAACATACCAAAATCGTAGAAAGTTGAACTGGACACACTTTGTTGTATGCAAGTGAAATTGTGAGCATAAGTGGGTATTTGTGTCTCTATGTGTTGGTGAACTGCTGAACTCTCCAGGGTGTAGCCCTTGCTCTTGCTCAATGTCAGCTAGGATTGGCTCCCAACCATGCAAATTATAATAAGTTATAGAAAATAAATGCACAAAACATTTTTTGAAATGTACGTTATCAAGTGCTGGATCTGTAGAGTATGTCTTGATGCACAGACCCCTCCTGTCTCTCTCTGCCGTCCCCTCTCTGAATATCTTACCACCTTTCTTCTCTCCTCATTGTGGTTTCTTTTAATTGGAGGCTGTGGTAGTAATTACAGGGTGGGAGGGAGCCTGGGAGAAGAGGTGGAAGGAGGGGAGAGGAGAGTATGGCTAGGATGAAAGAGCAGAATGTGAGATGGGAGGAGGAGTTCATGAGAACTGACTGAAAGATGGTCCTCCTGCTGTCTGTAAGTGGACCACATTGATAGGTGTCAAAATTGCAAAGCACTTCTTTCTGAAAGATTTATTTTTGATCTTAGCAGGATGCTGCTGCATGTTCTGTGGCTATGAAATATATTTTCCAAATGTTTTACATAGTTAAGATTCTGTAATCTGGAGTTCCTCTTCTAATACGGTGAAAATGGTCAATACTCACATTGACATCGAAGAAAAAGACATTTCAGTGTCGTGAACTTTTTCTCCTTTCGGGGAAAGAGTCAATGCAAATGGAGATTTTTTGATGAGTGACCTGAAAGATAGCAAGCAGGGCAGTCACCTCTTTGTTTTACTATTTGGTTGTGGTTGATGATGTAAGGAAATAGCACACAAATATTGCTGGTCTTGCCTTTATGGTATTTATGTGAAATGGGCTAGAAAACAGCTAGAAAAATCCGTGCACGTATTTGTGTTTAACTTGGTTGTGTGGAAGAACGTCTGTGTTTGGTTTTCCTGGAGGAAGGAACCTGTTTTAAAGGGGATACGGTAGCTGCCCCTCCTCTCCTGCTCTCTTGGACACACACACACACACACACACACACACACACACACACACACACACACACACACACACACACACACACACACACACACACACACACACTTTGTTGGAAGCCAGTCGTGCTGTAAGGGTACATTATTGCTGATCCACATTATCATAATTGAGGCGTCTGCTGAGCCTGTGTGTGTGTGTGTGTGTGTGTGTGTGTGTGTGTGTGTGTGTGTGTGTGTGTGTGTGTGTGTGTGTGTGTGTGTGTGTGTGTGTGTGTCCATAGGGAATACAGAAACACAGAAAGAGGGTCTTTAGAGCTAGACAGGCACTGTACTTTCATCTGTTAGCTAAAGATTACAATGGAAGACAAGCTGCCTAAAATGTTTTTTTGTGTGTAACATCAGTAATGTAGGAAAAAAACCATCCTGAAAGCATGATCACACTGATATAAAAAAGAATGTCACCTTTAAAAGGCGCACAGAGATGGTGCAGGTGATATCACTGTGGGAACACATTAACTCAACCTTTGAATGGAGGAGACTGCAGAGCTGATGAACAATCTCTCATGAGAAAAATAATTAAAATGGGTCGGGTTCTCTGACTTGAACTAAATCAAATGCAGACAGTACTGTGGAGCATTTTACAGGACATATGTTTCCGATGTGATGTCATGCCACTGTCCGCTTAGGTGGCCTCATGACATCATGGGTTCACGCATCTTACAAGCAACCTCATCAGCTTAAGTGCTTTAATGTAACAGCCTCCCCGTCAGGCATGGGGAAAAATAAAAAAACTCTGCACTCCAGATTAAATTTTCTGCCCAATACATGTTTATGTGTGCATGTTGATACAGAGCCAGAGAATGCATGTATAGAAATCTATGTGCATGTATACACAATGGGTAAAACAGATGACAGACTTTAACCAGATTGCTGATTAGTTTAATAGTATAGGTTATAATAATTAAACATTGAGTTAGGATGATGCTAAAATGCTAAAGAGAATATCATACGTGACATTGTTATGCTTTGCCCTACTTAAGGTTTACTTTAAAGGAAAGTATAACCTCTTTATGTCTACATTGCATACAGGAAGTACACTTTGGCCATGTAAATTTATGAATCCTACTATGGCGACACGTGACCTTCCTACTCTGCTTTTGATTGGCCTGGGATGACGATTGTGGTTCTCAAGTAGCCCATCCGTTAGAGAACACGTGAGAAACTCCATTGTCCTACCAAACAAATCGAAGGTAGAGGAGGACAGGTCATGATATCCATCTGAATGTGGTTCAGGAAGGCCAACACCAACCGAAAGGTTTTGAATAGACAGCAGTCTGTTAATGAGATTGTTTGTGTGTAGAGGGGGAGGTGTTATTGTGTGAAGAAAGGCTTACGTGCCTGTAGAGAACAGAAAGAAAGGACTTAACGCATTGAAGACACCAGGAGGTGAAGAGGACTTATCCCACCCAAACATATGGGATAGGTCAAACAGTCTGTGTGTGTGTGTGTGTGTGTGTGTGTGTGTGTGTGTGTGTGTGTGTGTGTGTGTGTGTGTGTGTGTGTGTGTGTGTGTGTGTGTGTGTGTGTGTGATTGTGATTGTGTGCTAAGGAATGAATAAACAAGGTTGTTGTCTGGCAGTTAACATCACAATCATAATGCGCTCGTTTTAGGGTTGTGTGTTTACTTTGATGATGTCATGCACTTAGCAGAGCCCTCATTGGTTCACTTAAGTTGTTTTCTTGTGAATACCTGTATGATCCATTTGTGTCCTATTTTTTCAAAAGCACCTGCACACATTGATTTGTATCGGCAGGATTTGCGTTGTTTATAAGCGTAGGAAATCGGTTTTGATGTGTGCGAATAAGAAGCTGGTCTTACAACAACGACCTATTTACACAAGTAAAAATTGTGCAAATGCTAGGCAAAGCTCTTAGCGTGGTAGACTCAGTTATGATGGTTTGAGAAAACTGAAAAATGCAAGGCCAATTGGACCTGAAGTTTTCAGTGTTGATGAATGATTATCGGTATTAATGGTTTATTCATGGGGCCCAGGCAGCTGTTGTGTTCTTATCTTTGTACTTACCCACTAATGAGCTACACAGTGAGATATAAAGGAGAGAAGAACTTACATGCCAACCCAAAAGTTGTGCTGTTGATATAAAAATATAAACTCAATGAAGCGTTAGTGATTGTGTGTTATAGAGTATATTTTTACGTTTAGTGATTTAGTATTTCAAAGGAGTCATTTAATGTACTCAAAAAGTAAATAGTTGCATGTTGGCAAAGAATTAGACTGTTGTTAGCAGGATTTCAGGAAAATTACTTGACATATTTTTGTGAAATTTCGTATAATGGTTGGGCAGATGATGGGAAAGAATTCTTTAAATCTTGGAGTGAATATGGATTAAGGGGCAGTGTCAGGAATTTGGCATCCTTCCTCTAACCTTTTTTTTTTTTCAGTTTCTCACTATCAAACACAAACAACATTATGTTTGTTAATAAATCTTGGCAATTAACAATCAAGCTTGTAGCAGACAATAATCCATCTGGCCATCTGTGCCTCAGATTCCTTAAGTGTTGTCCACGTATCGGAAGGTTGGTGGTTCAAGGCACAGTCTACATCCCAATGTGTCCTTGAGCAAAACTTTTAATGTCAGCTTACGCCCCGGGTGTCGTAAGAGCCCACTGCTCCCCAGGGATGAGTCAGATGAAGAGAAGAATTCCCCCTCTGAGGATCAGTATAGTCTGGACAAACATCTTGAATTGGAATCCAGACAGATGAGGAGAATAATTTCAATTTCATAATTAAAAGAATTTTGAACCATTTGTGTTCCATGTATATTACAGTGTAGTTGGGTGGCAGAAAGGGTGTGTGCCTAGGAGGTAATAATCAAATTTACAAAATAAATCTTCCTGTGTTCAAGGAACAGAACCCTATGAAAGAAATCTGCATTTGCATTTCCCTGCATGCAAGGCTTTTTTTTTTTCAGTCACATCGCTCGTTCCCCTGTGTGTATTTGAGCATATAGCTGTCTGATGAATCAAGCACAATGCAATGTCAGCTGGATCCAGCCCCCACCTCTTTTTAACACCAACGTACTCGCGGAAGAACCCATGGGCCTACATTCTGTCACTGGTGCTGTTGAGAACTGAAGACGAAATGTGGGGTGTAAAGAATTTTACACTGTTACTCATATAGATGTAAAGCTGCTCTGTAAATCTCCATAAATGTAATTTTTGACACTGTTTATCGGCAAGTACATTACAGACAAGAAGTTAGGTAGGTAATTATGCAGAATTTTGCCTTTAAAATGATTAAGGTTTAAATCAAATGTATTCTTGTCACCACCGAGCTGCACCATCTAGTTTTATAACATGCCCCTAATCTCAGTTTAAACACAAATCACTTTGTTCAGCTCCAAATAGTTCATATTATTAATTTGCATGTTGTTATTGTTTTCAAATACAATCAAAGTTAAGAATTTGTAGCTGACAAATCAACAACAACAAAAAAACAAACAAACCATAAAAAAACTGCTTGTAACATTCCCACACCGTACAGTATACTCATTGGCACATGTCTGGTTCAGTGATACAGAGAAGTGCTAGGTTTTCCGTCGTTAGGTAGGACTAGGTGGCTCCACAGTGCTCTGTTTCTGGTTCGCTGCAGTTTTAGACATATTCTTAGTTTGTGCTTGGAGTGCAGAAAATCCAGATTTAAAAGCTCAGCCTTGCAGGTGGCATAAAATTACAGTATTTATATTTTAGTTTCAACTGTAAGAGTTTGCAAACTACATGTAGAAAGCAACGTGGGTCGTAAGTTGTTTGGTGTGGACATACAAGGAATGAAGGACGCACACGCACACACACACACGCATGCACGCACACACGCACGCACGCACACACACACACACACACACAGGGAAAGAGACAAAGATGGGCAGAGTTGCAGAGACAGAAAGACATACGGAAATAGCAACCGAAATAAGCAAGAAGACAGAAATTGTGAGAGAGATAGATACAGAGAAAGGGAGAGATAGGCAGACCGACACAGAGAGAGAGAGAGCTAATGGCTTCGTCAATTATTCACTCCTAACCTTTTTACCGTTTGTATTTTCGTGCATTACTGCAGACAAGTCTGAATTTTGTGTGCTTGGATGTGTGTGTTCATGTGTGTGCCAGTGTAGATTGTCACCACCGATTTTAGGTGATACATATTTTGGTAATGAGGGAGGCAGTGGCCTAAAGTGATCTACATCCTGTATCAATGTGTGCATACTTATGAGACGGCTTCTTTACCTGAGACAAAGTGGGCCAAAAATGTATTATTCATTTAGATTAGATTTGATTTGACATACTCTGCATAGAAGGTCGATCATTAACATATCAGGAAAACAAACAAACTCCATGAATGTGAGACCGTTATGACTGTAATGAAAAGAAGGGCAGCAATATTGGTCAGTGACATTTTGTTGAAATGCCAGAAGTTTGTTGTTTATCTGTAGATTCCCAGTTATTTGCCTTTCTTACTCCAGTTCTTCTTGACAAAACTAATTTTTTTTGGGCTAAATCCTCAAGTTTAAGGTTTATTATCTATTAATTCAAAAATAAAATGAAACCACAGCAAAAAATCTAGCTTAATAATTGTGAATGCATTGCTGGTCTGCGGCAGCCCTTGATGTGCTGCATTAAGAGTCCTTAGGAAAGAATGCACCATAAAAACCCAGACAGTGAAGCACATTAGAACCTTTTATGATGTGTGTTTGTGTCTGAGGTGTGATGTTTAATACTAATGTGTGTGTGCGTGTTTGTTATCTGATGGCTTATCGGCAGGCTAACCTTACTATTATGAAGCAGCCACTGCTGATACGTTGGCCTTGCAGCTATCGGCACACGATAAAGGTGTCAAACAACACCCACCGTTAATACTGTGAAAACAACTCTGTAGACTGGAGAGGAAACTGTAAAGCATTGTGACAGAAACATCTTCTTTTAATGTGGACTG
The DNA here is from genome assembly GCF_040054535.1 of Antennarius striatus. Lineage (NCBI taxonomy): Eukaryota > Metazoa > Chordata > Actinopteri > Lophiiformes > Antennariidae > Antennarius > Antennarius striatus. The sequence goes on along the minus strand of NC_090798.1, from coordinate 8,232,678 downwards.
GTAGGCTACATTTGTGTGTAAGTTTGTAAAGGAGACACAATTTAAATGCTACCATACATTATATAATATGTATATGTATATAAGTAAAACACATATAAAGCACGAGGCTGATTAACAAGCTTGGTACAGATAAAAGTAAGGACAAAGACGTCCTTGTTAGGTCACACAGAGAGATGTTAGTGCTTGCCAGGAATGAGCTGAGGGTCATTAATCTTGCTTTGGTCGGTGCAAACTGACCACATTCACTCGAGCTCGTTTTTCAGTTGTAAATGAGGGCCGTCCCCTTTCATTTTTGTTTAGTGTGTCTCTAAGCTCCTCCCCTCAGGTGTTCCCACGCACAGGTACGCGTCTGTGCTTCTGTTGTTACGCAAGTAGATCCAGACGGGGTGGGGCGGTTCTTGTGGTATTTCATGTTTTCTTTGGCTGCTTGAATTTGCGCATGTATTTTATCATTATGTACATGTTTGTGTGTTATGTAAGTGCATCCAACACAAATACACAAAAACAAATCAGGCCTGACAGCTTATTGTTTTTGTGGGGAGCAGGGATGCCGTGAGGATTCTGCAGCAAAGTAAGGGATTTGAAGTCTTTTTGTGATTCATGAAGGCAAAGGTTCAGAAGATTTAAATTGTTTCCGTCTTATTCTTTCTAACAAACCTGCTCTTTTTTTTGTTTTTTTTAACTCTCCATCAGAGCCTTAATGATTCACCAGCATGCCGGATATTATTAGATGATTGTATCTTTTCACAGATTAGTCTTGTAAACAGCATAGAAAAATAAATGTGTCTAAATGTGTTTTGTACTTAATTTCACACCGCTTTATTTTAATTTTTCCAGTTAACCAGAAACAGCGGTCACACAAACATTTATTCTAGTTGGCAAACTAGGAACAAGATAACAAAGGTTGGCCTTCATTGAAGTGATCTGAGTTTGAGCCTGACTAAATATTCTTGTTTTGTTTTTTAAATAATTTAATGTGTTTTTTTTAGGAAATAGAAGTCTTGTTGAGGTGATTTAATCATTAAATTGTTGATTTAGCTATTTGCTGCTTCTTTGGAATTTAGGGTTGATTTATGGTGAAGATGTAACAGGAATTTAAAAAAAACTGAGAGAATAAAAGAAAGATTGAGGTAGAAACAGTAAAAGAGAGGAGCTTTTTCTTGTCCCAGGAAGAAACTAATGACAGATGAAATGATGAGAGAATGTTGAGAAAGAAGAACAGGAAGTGGAGACGAGCAGTAAACTGATTGCAGCTTGAGAACAGGACAGTTTTGTCTCCCTCCCTCCTGTGGTCTCTTGCTGTGTGACCTGTTCTGTCTCTCCCTTTGGATTTAATCAAGCAGACAGTTGGTTTGACCTGTTCCGGGGGGGATTAATCATCAGCGGGGTCTAATGTCTGTGACAGTGTCTCATTAGATGAGAGCCACCACCCCTGCTGGCTCACTCAGTGGATGGAGCCGGCGCTGACAGAGAGGTGGGTGAGGGCAAAGTCACCCGTACAGAAGGCAAAGGAGAGTGAAACGGTGATTTTCTTTTCCTTAGAGGACTATGTGGTGAACTAAGTGACAGAAAGAAAGTAAAAAATGCATTTTTTTGTAGCTCCAGAACAGGAATCTGTTGTCTGCTCAGAAGGTCAACATTAGTTGGACCTGCAGCTGATGCCTGTGTTGTCTCCATGTAAACATGACAACAGTGTAGTGGACATGTGAGCTACAGACAATCAGAAAACATCATTTAAAAAAAGAAAGAGAGATTTTAAAGTTTTATTTTTGGATTTTTCGTCCTCTCCCCGTCACGCTGTGTCCTGACGCATGACAGTCTGATCTTTTGCGCTGATTATGTAATGGCACCACATCTCTGGCCTTGTTCAAACTAGACGCCTGTATCAGATTTTTAGCCCATCCAGATTGATGTTGCATATCTCGTGTGTAGTCTGAACAGTCCCAATTGGATTTTTGCAGTACGGATTGAAACCACATTCAGGAGATAGTTTCGTGTTGGATAGGGACAGAGGCTTCTGCAGTCTGAACAGCTCCCAATACTCCCATCGGATATGGAGGACTGTGACGTCATATTCGCAACGCAAGTGCAAAGCACCAGAAGGAAGAGCGTTGCATGTTACGGAGCGGTAAGACACAGAAAAAGAAATTGACGATGTCTCGTGTGTGTGTGTGTGTGTGTGTGTGTTTGTGTGTGTGTGTGTTGTCCACCTCTACCAGACAGTGATAACGCCAATATGTTAAGGTAACAAAACTTCGTCATCATTGTTGTTGCTGTCCTCGCAATTATATGACCTCACACATTACGCACACTGAATGACTCCGCCCCGGCGTTAATGTGGCCCAGTCTGAACAGAGCCAGATCGCATTTGGACACTTGCTAAAAACAGTGTGAACAGTCATCCCTAAAAAGCAGATATGGAAGGAAATCTGATGTACCTGCAGTCTGAAAGGGGGCTTCTGTAGCGCTCAGCAAATTATGGGTTGTATAGTTGTTCCAAAAAGGAAGCTAAAAGTAAATCTTCTGTGTTGTGATGCTGGACTGTGCTGACTTGCGTTCCTGCACATCACGGGCATATAAAGACATTCGGCCAATCAAAATAGGAAACAGATTAATTCTCGATACCATATTGATAGAATCCGGTCAATAGATAAACTCTTTTTCTGAAATTTATTAACGTTTATATACAGTATGCTGACCAAATTTATTTCAAACAATTGCAATTGTCTCATCTCCAACCACTCTTCTACATTGTGGGTCATGGGTCTGGTTCTTCTATCCTAGCAAAAGGTGGGATACACCCCGGATAAAACGCCAGCTCATCATGGGGCCATCTGAAAGACAAACACACATGCTCACACTCATGGACAATTTTATTGTGATCAATTCACCTAAGCTGAACGTTTTCCACACTCAGTACTGATCCGAATAAACATGTAACATTGTTCAAGATAACATTTTTGATATGTCAAAAAAAATCATCATGTTGGAAATATTTAGACACTTTGGCAGAATGGAATCATTATTATACACTGCAACATAAAATGGCTGAAAACAGAGATAACATTGCTGCTGTCTTCACGGTGGAGGAGTCAGTGTTAAGAGAGGGAGACTCAAGTAACGGGGAACTGCTTTGGTTTCAACTGATAAGATATGACAAACAGAAGTGACAGGAATAGAACAACTAAAGGAGGCAACTCAACAAATATTCCCACACAGCTGCTGAAGATGCATGTTTAAGGGGGCTGATACCTCCAATAAGGAGGTCAAATCCAACTGTGGAATGTGTGTAATCCAGCAGACAGTCTGGAGGAAACGCACGGAGGATGTTTCCACTGGAAACGCTGCATTCCAGGAAAAGACTTTGGCTAATGAGATCTGCTGGCTTCCACTTCAGCGTGGCGGCATCACCACAACCAGATTCTGTCACCCTCCTTCTCGTGTTTAGTTCACAACATACACTGATTGGCATGCACACATACAATCAGTAGGTTGTGTAAGTGTGTGATTACCAAGTAAGAATGAGGGGGTGGGTACTACCTGGGGATACGCATTCTTCACAACAGCCTCGAGGCAACTTTACCATATGCGTATGTAAGGGCCTCCTCCTATTGTGTATGTCACACCCTAATTGGTCCATTTGAATTCTCATTCTCATAATATTAAGGAATTTTTAATGGCAGATTTGACTATTAAAAGAGGGATAAAGCTTTTAAGAATCTTAAGAAAATCTTGTTCTGAAATTACACTTTAAAGACCAAAATAGACTGGGTTTTTAGACATTTACACACTCTGAGAGGACCTGATGTACTGTAATCTTGTGAACTGCAGCGGTTGGTGTTGTCTTACAATCTTTGGTTGCAAAGGAACAAAGAAGGTAAATGTTGATGCATTTACTTTGCGTGTATGAGTGTGTGACCTCACAACCATAATGACGATGTTCTTCAGAAGACAAGCAAAATAACGTTTCATAGTTTGGAAAGTGGTTTTTCTACTCCCACAGGTTGTTTCCACACACTTTGCTACAGTTATGTATTTTGTAAAATTGTGAATTTCTTAGGTTTTTTAAAGCTTGATTTTAGTTCCTTTTTCCACTTAGTTCTCCTTTCTACGTAGTTTCTACATCTACAAACCTGTAACTTAGGTATTTCACATTCACTTCCACTTCATGCTTCATGTGACACGTCCACAGGTCCTGATTGACAAGTTGATTTAAACAAAACATTAAAGATATCTCCACATTTACAGTCACAAAGGTTTTGCATTAAGCCATGTTTTCCTGCGTTACCCTGACCAGTGTGTGTGTGACTCTATTGTATTGGAGGTCAGGAAGGAAAGTCCCGCCTCCTCATTTTCTTCTACAACCCTGAAGTGATGATAATGTGACTGTGGAGCCTGGAGGTGCTAGGCATTGTGGGAAATGACCTGTAGACCTCAGCTCATGAGGATGCATGCAGGCACATACAATCCCTCTGTGTGTGTCTGTGACCTGAGATATTTAGAAAAAAGGAGGAGACGCTTGAAGTCCGGTCAGGGACTGGACTCTAGGGATTGAGAATATCATCTCGAGACAGAGGGAAAAGTTTACCCTGTGTCAGCAATTTGTGTGTGTGTGTGTGTATGTGTGTGTGTGAGAGAAGAGGTGATGAGATGGATAAATGGATTTTCAGACCCCACTGCCATGATTAACGACTAGATGCATCTGCTGTTTAAGTATGTAGTCGTGTGTGTGTTGCTGTTTATGCTCAGCCTCAATCTGTACATGTCAGGATTCTATTAATGTTAATCGAATCCCATACAAATAAACCCAGCTGTTGTGCGCAGTAAGCAACATCCACTGTGTGTTTACTGTGAGTGTAGCGTATCGCAACATGATGACACGATGGTCTCCAACACTAGGACCTCTGCTGATTATTGTTCTACAAGTAGACAAATAAATGGGAAGTATGGCATAAATACAGTTTACAAATTATTTAAATTGTGTATTTTATGACATTTAGCCATTGATAGTATATGCTTAATCAGTGTCCACCCCTCTGTTGTCTAAATCTTTGCCACTAGTCTTTGTTTAGTAATGTTTATGTTCTGCATTCTGGCTGTCTGGGTTTTTTTGCACTTGCAAAACTTTTCAAACATCAAACATGGACAATTAATTAATTATTAGCTGCAGTTTTGAAGCAAGTCACGCTTCTAAAACCTAAATAAATCAGTTTTCAGTCAGTCTCTGTGGAATTTCTTGTGTTTCCATAAGTTAGTACAGTATTAACAAAATCTCTAACAATTTAATGCCGAAAGTGCCCGGAAAATAATGTAACACGTTAACTTTTCAACAATTATTGTACATTTTCATCATTTTATAAGAGATTTTTGATATTTCAATATATTTTATTTCCTGGTCATCCTTCCCGGCGAGTATATGATCCCTTCATGAATTCAGCTTCACGTTCCCAAAGAACCATGCCTTTCAGAATTCCTTCGGCATTCATCTGGAATGAATCAGTCAACAAAAGTCATATAATCTGCAACATTTCTTTTAAAACAAAAACGTGCATTTTAGAAAATCTCAAACACATTGACTTGAGGGTGAAGAAGTTAAATTACTAATGTGTTTTTTTCAGGGGTAAAATATTCCTGCTTCAGGATGAAAGCAGTCTAATGCATTGTGTATATGTACTGTAGGAGTGCAGTCAATGTGTATCTCAATCACTTCCTTTCAAGATGTGATATTTTCTAAATGCCAAACCTACATTGTCTTGTTCCTGCAGGCGGTCAGGATTTACTTAGTTGAATGTATGTATATACAGCATATACTCTATGTGTGTCTGACACAGCAGTGACAAAGCTTTCCTAAAGGGCTTTTAGACAATAGACATTTCTTTGGTGTTTACCAGGTCTAACAAACAGTCTGACTGTAAATGATGCGTACTGAGCATGTGCAGAACACACCGCCACGAAATGAAGAAGCACTTTCATCCTGTATGTGGGAGTGGAGATTATTGATTTCTGTCCAGCTTCAGTAATTTCAAGGGAAAAGAGTGAGTGAGATGCAATTTTTATTTATTGATTCATTTAATTACTGTGCTTTTTGTTTGAGGAGCACTTTTGTGTTTGAAACACATAAAACTGAAGTTCACACTCAGTGTTTACTGAACTGCACATTTAACTGTGGACTGCTGAGAAATAAGAAATATTCAAAGCCCAACCATTACAACAAAGAAAAATTGCAAATCCTCAAAACCAATGACATGGAAGCAGAGACTGTTTGCAAGTTTTGCTTGAATAACTTACAATAAATGCTGTAAATATTAATTTGAGTTAAGAATGTTAATTTGTTAATTAATTTGAATTTAGTTGGGCTCAATTGCATCGTCCCCAAAATGTAATTATATTAAGAACTCTTCTTTGTGAAAAAATGGACACTTGAGATGGTCAAAGGATAATGTACAAAGTTTATTGCTGAAAACATTGAAAACATTTAATCTGGCTCACTAGTGACTCTAGTGAGCCATATTAAAAAAGGTCTGTCAAAGCAGTGGAGGCTGAGACATCTTAATGTTGAGTCTTTGCTACGGCTTTAGATGCACAAACTACATTTCTCAAAGTACAGCTAAACTTTTATGTACCTTTTCCCTTGAAAATGCCAACACCTTTCAAACTTTAACCTAGATTATTATCCACTCTTAATAGAATGTAGTCTAAATAAAATAATAATTATGACACCTTTGAGTTATTTTCTTGATTTGTGACTTGACAAGAATCCCCCAGAGACATCTGTGACTTTATTTGAGTTGCTGCAGTAGGAGAGGCGATGCGGTAAGAAATGTAAAGTAACAACATCTAATGAAAGCATGAGGTAAACAAACACATCAACATCAGTGTTTCTGCTGTCGATGCAGTGTCCCTTTCCATTTCACCACCTGAAATGACTTTAGGGATCCTTCTTTCCTCCTTCAGGCTGGAGGCAATTTCAAGTTGACAAGTAATCAAGATGAGTGACAAGTGTTTGGAGCAGGAAACTCAACAGGGTACATCTGACGCCATGCCCGTCTTTGCAGAGCCAAACTCTGCACCTTGAAGCTAAGGCTGTACTCCCATTACTCCCATGTTAGAGGCTGTTTTTTTATGGAGGGAAGCATACATCCTGACCTATATTCAATGGCTTTAACTACGTAAACATCCCATATAACTCAATCCACACTGAGTTTACCTTTATTCTGTCAGTCCAAGTATCTGGTGTGGCAACATTCCATTTTTATTGCTCTTGTTTTTTGTTTTGGTAAAACAAAAATGAAATATCGACTGATTGGCCTTCAGCTACTCATCCCCAACTGGAGCACAGACTGAGAATGTTGGCTGAACCAACACTTTAAATTTTTCATATAGATAATCTGCCTTGACTTCTTCCTCAACCTTTAACTTCCCCCAGGAAACCACAGCGCTTCACCTTTTATGTTTCAGTAGGACTTAATGGTGCATGCAGACAGAAAGTGTCTGTGTGTGTTTACCCATATGGTGGAGATTTCTGCTCTGTGTGACAGTGAATCAGCACAGGAGCTTCAACCATGTAGAAGTGATGCATATATTTTATTTAGTGTCGGCTGTTGCCGTGTGCGTACATGTGCACCAGCTCATTGTTGTGTTTAAACTGTGTTTGTGTGTTGCATAAGAATGAATTGCATTCTCACCTGTCTCAGATTACCTTCTTTAGAACGCAATGCATTAGAAAAGATACTTAATACTATCGCATACTGCTGTTTATCAGCTGTCCACGAGAAGACGGTTGATTAGTGACAGCACGATATACAATCACAGGGATTATTTTGACACAGCACAGACAAACTTGTGTGGAAGACATTTTCTGACACAAACACAACATTGAATCCTTGTACTTCAGTCACAAGCACAAGTCTGGTTCATTTTAGATCACATGTGTCAAACTCAAGGCCTGGGGGCCAAATGTGACCCGCCACATCATTTAATGTGGCGAGCGCATAAAATGTCACTGTCTAAAAGTAAATAGGTCAAAAGTGTGCTTTGATCAAAACTACATTTCCCACAATGCAGTAATTAAGCCCATTTGAACACTGAAAAAAATGTTTTGAACAAAGTTGATGTCCTAACTTGTGTTTGATGTTTTTTCTTTTTTCTCTTGGATAGTTTGATCCTTGATTGATGGAGTTATGTGAGTGTCATAACGTGACAGATTAGAAGTATTTATGTTAAAACAGAGGAAAAAAAACATTTTTGTGCAATTGTAATGTTTGTATTAGGTAATATATTCAGGGTTATGTAATATTACTTTGATTTGCATTAAGTTACATTTGTAAGTTACATCTGGCCCTTTGAGGACAGCCATTATGCTGATGTGACCCTCGGTGAAAATGAGTTTCAATGAGTTAGATGATCAAAATGAGTGAAAAATTACCAGACTTATTTTTTCTTTTAAATGGATGCTACAACTTCCTGCAAATTCTCAAATGTGAGAGGATGACATATTTTTTTCAAGGGTTTAATGAAGTAATTCATTAATTTATTACATGTTTCACATCAAACATTCCTGAACCACAAAAGTATTCTTTTCTGAAGAGACAAAAATCACCTCTGAAGTGTGTCATGTTACATGAAGCCTTCGAGCGTAGCAGCTAATGAATAAATAATGCTGGCTCTGTGCTATAGACACATTTCAGGGCTTCATCCCACTTGCCTTTGCAGTGATCTATTATATGTGACACATAATCACAAACACACCCTGATCTCTTAACAAATGTTTTATTCATGTGTGACTTTGTGTGTGTGTGTGTGTGTGTGTGCGAGTGCGCGCGCGTGCGTGTGTGTGTATAAAAGGTGTGGTTCCTTGGTAATTCAACTCATCAACAGATCCATGGCAGACAATGCCTTTGGATGAAAGATTCATGACTTTGGATTCACATAAATGCAAACTCATTCTCAAATTAATGTTTTCCGCAGAGATGAAAGTCTGTTGGTTTTGCTTTTCTTCCCGTCTCCTCCCCGTGATCTTAAATCTCCAAAATTCTTCCTGACGGATGACCTTTCAAGTGTTGTTGTAGCTGTAGTGGAGGGATTGCATTGCAAAGCCAGTGTTTAAGAGCATGTGACGAAGATACAACAAACTACAAATTAAAGTTCAAAAGAGCACTGATGATGAGTCGAATTAAAAAACAAAACAACCCACGCTTTCCATTTAGTTCCTGAAAAGACGGATTACTTTAATTCAACAACATGTATTGCATCTAAACCGTATAATCTATCAACTAGTTAGCATTTCAACACCTGTAAAATTTCTAATCATATTGGTGGTTAATGATTACACATTATTAAATCCCAATACATATTCTGGTCCCATATTGGTGTGTTTTGCCCTAATAAATTAGATGCATGAGGCTCCGTCTGCTCTTCCCTCTGGATCTGTTGATTCTGAGAGTTACCCACAGGACAGATAAATCTATCTGCTCTGCAGACACTCGGTAGACTCGTTCCACGAGAATATAGCACTTAACCAGTTGACCTTTACTGTTGTATATCACCTCCGACACATGCGCTGATTGCCTCTGCACTCCTGGAAAAGATGGGCCAGATTATGGCCACAGTTTCAGGACAAGGCTTTTTCAGTCCATCTTTTATTTTCTCTCTCTCTCTTTCTTATTACATGAAGTGAGAGAATTTCTGCTCAAGCAAATAAGTCTGTATTGGTTCCATCATCATCTACATGAAGAACGTGATTAAACCTCTCACTTCATCTCACTTCACTGGGAGGATTTTAGTCGTATTTTTCCCCATTTTAGCCAAAATAATATCAGAGCTGAGTATTTGTTACTTTGAGCTCAGAATATTGTCTGCAGGAAACTCTGCACACAAATTCATGTGATAGTGTTGTTTGTGCCTCTTAACGTCCTCCTGACTGCTGGCTGGATGTTTGGAACACAAGGAGCAAAGTGGCATTAAAATGACGCCTCGGTTTGGCGTGTTTTCTGTCTGTGCGTCTTACTGGTGACCTCTCAGAAATTGTAAAGAATTAAGCAAACAAACGGAACAAAAAACAACTCTTGCAAAATGTCTTTGGTTAATATTTATTTTGCTTCAGGTGGATAGGATCACATGAGTGGTATTTAGCACTAAGTCATTGTGGGAAATTATGATGCCTTTGTCAAAGTAACTAACTGAATATTATCATGAAATTAAACGTACATTTGTGATAGTCATACATACAGTACATTGTGTAAGATTGTCAAGTCTGCATTAAAGCCCACAAGACCGGTGTGCATAAATGCTGATGGTTGTAGATATACATGGAAAACACTGGTGTGTGCAAATTAATAATAAGAAAATATTGTGTTAGAGCAATAACTTTTTTATTGTTTTTTTTAATTACAAACCTGTTCATCTGGATTTCTTTGTTGTCAGTTGTTCACTAACACCAAAGTAGATAATCTGATATAATTATCAGATCTTCTATCTTGTGGAAGTGCTGATGCAGGTTTTTTATGTTTGATGCACCGTGTGGACTCTCTCCACTTCTGCCAGTCTCCTCCTTGTCCTGCTAGTCGTTCACTCTCATTCTCAGGTGCTTTTATTTATTCACCAGCAATTTTCATCCTCATCTTCCTTCTTCCATTCTTTTTCTGTTGTTGGTTTTGGTGCTATACTGGACTGATGAAAGTGAAGTCTGCTGTAATAACATGTCTGGAAAGAAAAAAACAAACTGAAAAAAATAAACCGAAAAAGCTTCTAAAACAGACACTCATACAAACACTGAGAGAGGTGTTGCCCTGTTAACAAATGCCATTTTAAGGTGCATCAAAACATACTATGATAGAGCTGACCTTGATGAAGCAGCCAAGTGTGGAAGAAAAAGGGCTGGCAGCCAAAATAGAGGAGGAAAGAGAGCGAGGAGAACATTACTATCAGGAAGCCTCAAAAGCTCCCTCTCACTCTATGCCTCGGTTTTGGAGCGTCCATATTTTTATTGTTTGGTGGAAGTTGATTCTGTGCAGCTGCAAGGTCAATATCCTGCCTCTACCCACACACACACAGACACACAGACACACACACACACACACACACACACACACACACACACACACACACACACACACACACACACACACACACACACACACACACACACACACACACACACACACACACACACACGCTTATTTCAAAGTGTTGATGGGAACTGCATGGGAAGAGGAGTTTCAGGCCAAAGAGGGTGTCTAGTTTGTGTCAGTGTCTGGTGAGAATTAATCGACTAGAACCTCCAGTAGAAATACACTGTCAGCCCCATGGTGGGGATGTGTGTTTCCATGATTGTAGCTCCATTGATGCTTTTGCAGCTGGGACAGTCCAGGAAGAGGCAGTTAATCTGGTAATTTGAGACTGACAGACGCCCAGACTGACAGAGTCTAGAGTTGCTTCTGTCTTGGTTACAATGCCGCCATTATTCTTAACACTCTGTGAAAGTGAGAAGAGAGAGAACCAGAAAGGAGCAGCCACTGAGAGCAACTCTTCCCATTCAGGATGAGCTATTATGGGACTCACATCCAACAGAGCCCTGACCATTGTACCTGGAGGAAGTCCAAGAGTTAGGAAACATTCACTCCTATTATAGCTTCCTAATAGACATTTGAAAGTTATTTCAATCTGCTTTTCATCTACACTACACTGACTTGGGCATTTGTTGAGATGATGGCAGTGACAACTATAAGCATCCCCTACACACAAATACAAACACACACACACAAACACACACGCACAACACACACACACACACACACACACACACACACACACACACACACACACACACACACACACACACACACACACACACACACACACACACACACACACACAGAGTCACTTATCTCAGTCAATGGTCAGTGGTGTAATGCTGGAAGCTTTGATGTCTGGACTGTCAGTGGCCACTCAGTTCAACACACTGGCGACTTTGTTGTGATATTGAGAATAGATCCAGCTCCAAACAACGTGAACACAGAGGGGGTCTTGGAAGCAATATGTATTAGATGTATTAAGTCCATACTGGTTCGTGGTGCAGACCCTGAAATTACTTTTAAACTTTCATCAAATGTTTGTCCTTGTTTGTTTTTTATTTGCTGGATTAAATTTAAAAAAAAACTTTCCTCAAAACTTGATGTCCAGGTCATCAAAGGCGAAAAATATACAATAAAAATTCAGTGTGATAAAGGCGCTGATCAAGGGATTTTTTTCGACATACAAGTGTAGGAATAGTTTGCCGTTGATATTTACTTGACAGCGTATTCTTCCTATTTGCTGTCACACCTACCCCGGCCATCACCAAATATTTTTCCATAACTAAAGTTTTCCTGAACTACACTGTAGCTAGAATTTAAAAATATTGTAGGAAGTTAGAACTTAAAAACTGGATCCTGAAAAAGTGTGTGCTACAGAAGATGGAAACATCTACTCTGTGGGGGTGGAACTTGGTGATCCCAGTGTGATTAGAGGTTAGACTGTGATGTCTGAGAGTGTGACTTTGTGAAATGTGTGTGTTTTATTATGGTCGTTTTGGTAGACTGTTCAGCTGTTTGTGTGGATGGAATATTTTTTTTACCACATGGGAGGTAAACCTCTATGGTTTCTGCTCGTGCAGAATGAGACATGTGGAGGCCTTATGTGTGCCACCAGTTTCCTTTTAAATCTAAATGGCACCACAATTTTTTATTTAATTCCTCTTCCTCTGTGATACATTTCTAGACTCGTATGTGACAAACTTATTCATTATTTGCATTCACCATTAGTCATCCATGTTAATGTTGAACAACTCTTCCCATCTGCTCATGACACACCCATGACCAAATCCTTCTTTACTTCTGGGACATAATCAAATCACCATTAATGACCTCTAACCTCGGAGTCATGCCCCTGGGCATGGACGATGACTTCATGAGGAGGACAGACATAAATGTTGGAGGGTGAACGATGCACAGTGGGGAGAGAGGACAGAAATGTGTTCTCCTAAGTGTTCCATCTATTATTGATCAAGTCAGTCTCCTTTGGTCTGAGTTTCTATCAGGTCCACAAATTTGATACTTAAATCACTTCTCCATTCCCTTCTCTCTATGTTAACCTTTTTTTCTCTATGTAATTTCTGTTTTACTCGTTTATGGATTATTTCATGAGATCTTGCTGATCTGCTTCAGATATGAGGCAGATATGAGATAAAAATGTGGGAGTCTGGGTGATGGGAAGTGCAAACACAGAGGAAGCTTTTGTGGCGGACAGCTGTTTCGGTGGACAAGCAACAGTGCTTCAATCAACAAACAGGAAATTACCTTTGTTAATAATTAAACCTTTGTGTCCACATTTAAAGCTAGTCATGCTTTATCCTGCAGTGACACACAATGCTCTTCTTAGTCAGTATTTGACTTTGATGTGAGGCACAACCCCTCATTCATGTCTTTAAAACAACACTGCTTTGTCACTTATTGCATACATCTGGGTTTTATCATACGTTTTTGAGGGGGTTGTTTGTGCCTGTGAAAAACGTTTCTCCAGTTAAGGTTTTCTTGAGTAAAATAATCATTACAGGGAGACTTACCATGAAGAGAACAGGGATTGTTTCAGAATACCCATCTACCTTTTATGTTTGATGCACAAAAGATTGCATTTTTGTAATTTAGCTGGATTTTCTGAAGTATTTTGTCTAAAAATTCAAAATCAAATTACTCTGTAGAAATAATTTTTTGCAAGTAATTTGTTTCTTTAACATTCATCTGAAAAATAATTTGAGATTATCAGATGAATATCATAGTGTTTTGATACACTGCAATCTTTTCAGCGTAACACAACATGATTGATGGTTTCACTTCTCAGAATCAATACTTTGATTGTAAATATACTGTAGCAATATTTGAAATAAGCGTGTGTGTGTGTGTGTGTGTGTGTGTGTGTGTGTGTCACTGCATGCAGACAGTTGCTGGAACTGTGGTTTCTGCTTGTGGGTTCTCTGGGGTTGTGTGTGCAATCACTCAAGAATTGTAATTAAGACATAAGGCACAAACAACTACAGATAAAATTAAGCCATCATATGTATTGATGACTTACAGTTGAACCTGTCTAAGAAGACCAATTAAGGCACATAAAAATGGGTCTTGTTGGACAGGTGGTCTTCTAATAAAGTACCAATTCGTAATAAAGAAGAGACTTAACACTTTCCAATTTACAGCACTGTACGTTCATGGTTATACCACACAAAAATTATGTTTAAAATAGACTATTTAAATTTTTTGAAATTTTAGTTGATTTATAAAATCGTCTCCATACCCCAAAGGTGGTGAATTGTGACCACTGATCGTCGACCCCCAATTTGGGAACCCCGGTTTTTATCTGGCAATGGAGAGACTTTAAAGGGACAGGAAAGTCAAAATACACCAGGTGTGTATTTGAAGTACATAATTAAACACAATTTTTTTTATAATCAATGGGGACTTGGGAAAAAAAATATCATTGGACAGTGGAAGTGACGAAATCATAAACATCCCGGTGAATCCATATCAGCGCTGTTATATAAGTATACAGCAAGCGACAATGTGACAAGATAACATTCTAACATTTATTTATCACAAAATCATCTAAAATCATGTCATCATCATCAGATACTGAAGATGAGTTCCCTGTGTAATTATCCTGTATAATTATCACCCTGTGTATGAGGAGGCCTCTCCAAGGAACCATCACCTTATCGTGGTGGAGAGGTTTGTGTGCCCTAAGGATCCTGGGAGCTATGTTGTCAGGAGTCTTGTACTCCTGGTAGGGTCACCCAAGGCAAACAGGTCTCAGGTGAAGGGCCAGACAAAGAATGGTTCAGAAGATCCCATGAAAAACTGAAAAGGGAAAAATGTGACCCTGCCCGGAGGAAGCCCGGGGCCCACGTCTGGAGCCAGGCCTGGAGGGAGGGCCCGTCAGCGAGCGCCTGGTGGCCGGGTCTGCCACGGGGCCCGGCTGGGCTCAGCCCGAAAAGGCAACGTGGATTCTTCCCACCCCTGTGGACCCACCATCCGCATGGCAGACCGATGGGGTCGGGTGCGCTGCCATATGGGTGGCAGTGATGACAGGGGGTCACGATGGACCAGACCCAGGCGGCAGAAGTTGGCTTTGGGAACGTGGAATGTCACCTCACTGGCGGGGAAGGAGCCGGAACTTGTGTTGGAGGTGGAGCGCTACCAGTTGGATCTGGTGGGGCTTACCTCCACGCATAGCCTCGGTTCTGGATCCAAACTCCTGGATAGGGGTTGGACCTTGTTTTACTCCGGAGTTGCGTCAGGCGTGAGGCACAGGGCGGGTGTGGGGATACTCACAAGCCCCCGGCTGAGCGCCGCTGTATTGGAGTTTACCCCGGTGGATGAGAGGGTCGCTTCCCTACGCCTTAAGGCTGTGGGGGGGGAACTATATACAAGCCCCTATATGATACCAATCAAGGAGATAATCCCCCAAAATCTGAGGTAATTGGTGTAAATTAGTAAGAAGACCCAGGGGAAACACACCCAATCAATTGACCTGTCTATCGCTTTTGATCTTCATTTCGGCTTTTCCCTTCAGGGGTCGCCACAGCGAATCAGTTGCCTCCATCTAGCCCTGTCTTCTGCATCCTCTTCTCTCACACCAACTACCTTCATGTCCTCTTTCACTACATCCATAAACCTCCTCTTTGGTCTTTCTGTAGGCCTCCTGCCTGGCAGTTCAAAACTCAGCATCGTTCTACCAATATATTCACTATCTCTCCTCTGGACATGTCGGAACCATCTCAGTCTGGCCTCTCTGACTTTATCTCCAAAACCTCTAACATGTGCTATCCCTCTGATGTACTCATTCCTGATCCTATCCTTCCTGGTCACTCCCAGAGAGAACCTCAGCATCTTCATCTCTGCTACCTCCAGCTCTGTCTCCTGTCTTTTCCTCAGTGGCACTGTCTCTAGACCAAACGACATCACTGGTCTCACCACAGTTTTGTACACCTTTCATTTTAGCTGAAACTCTTCTATCACACATTACACCTGACACTTTTCTCCACCCGGTCCATCCTGCCTGTACACGCTTCTTCACCTCTTTTCCATACTCTCCATTGCTCTGGACTGTTGACCCTAAGTACTTAAAATCCTCCACCTTCTTGATCTCTTCTCCCTGTAACCTCACTCTTCCACTTGGGTCCCTCCCATTCACACAAATGTTCTCTGTCTTACTGCAGCTAACCTTCATTCCTCTTTTTTTCCGGGACAAACCTCCACCTCTAGCTTCTCCTCCACCTGTTCTCTGCTCTCACTGCAGATCAGAATGTCATCTGCAAACATCATAGTCCATGGAGATACCTGTGTAACATCGTCTGTCAGCCTGTCGATCACCATAGTGAACAAGAAGGGGCTCAGTGCTGATCCCTGATGCAGGGATGTCTATCACTTTAGATATTGTTTACTTTTCGCGAGTGCAATAATCTGGTCATAGGAACATTTATACAATACCTCTAGTAGCTCCAGACATGAATTACTTATCCACTAAACCTTGGGAATTCAGAATAAATAATATGGGTTGTTCGAAAATGATCTAACCTTCAAATCTCTTTGAAAATCATCCGAGGTAAAGTGGCTCATGGCAGATTCTTGGTCTTGGTCAGAACCTTGTGTCCTGCTATGAATTCACCAGAGAATTGAGTTTAATGCAGCTTATTTCAAGACAATTTAATCACTTTTAGGATTACACATGATCTCTCCCTGTAGAGAAATTGTCTCATTCATGCATCCATTGGGAGAGGAAAAAGGTGAGCTCCATCATCGAGTTTCATCGCAGTAGAGGCTGTTGACTTTAGGCTCCTATCAACCAGCTTCAGTATGTTTTTTTCTCTCAACATGCTGTCATCACCGTAGCAAAGGAAACATACAGAAATAGATTTGTGGCAACTGATGTAAAGAGTTGTAGGTGGCAGTGAACACATTTCCTTCAGGCTAATAGGTATTAAACGCTCCAGCTCTGTTTTAAAATGAGATGAATTCCAGTTGTTGGTGCCATGTTTACTAAAAAGATTCATTACGCATCATTAAACAGCAGGTAATTTAAATCAGCCGTTGGCAGATATGTAATGCTTTCGGAGACTTGTTTCTCTCTCTGCTATATTTTGCATAAGTGGAAGAACAGGTTCCGCAATCAGCCTTTAATAACCACTAAAAATAGTGGTTATTATATACAGAGAAGAAGTTGAGTTTAACCATTTGCCATATGACATATGTTTCTTAAAAAATGAATTATTTGTGATTTTGCTCCACAAGGAAGATAAGTGGCTGTACATGAGACGATTGTCTCATCAAGAAAATAGATGGATGTGTTTTTGCTTCCGAGCACATGCTAAAGTAAATTGGGCGCTAATGGAATGGTTTGATGTAAATTTGACACATTTGATATTAAAGGGATTATTCCCAACAACGGCCCCTCCAAACATCAATATAAATAGTATCCCAAACTCTCTAGAAGTTGAGTCTGAATTGACAATCCAAGACTCAAACACGTGTAGGGGAAGATTGAATGTGTTCCATTCATGTTTTATGCAGTTACAAACGTTTTCAATCCAAATATAGTTATCACTTTGTGTTAACAAAATATTTTTTTAATTTTAGTGTTTCAAATTATTTATGATACTTTATAGATGATTTCAGCAGTGTTTAGATCAAATTGTGATATATTGAATGTACACGGACACATTTTATGTGCTTTACTCCAAAGTCTCCCATTTCCTTCTCTTTAAAAGGCTTGATTCATGAAATATTAATGATTATATGTGGTAATATGTTGACTTATTTAAATATTATGCAATAGATTTATTATATCAACATGCAATAGGTTTTATACCTACGTGCAATAGCACATTTTGGGGCTGCAGTGGCTCAGTGGTACAGGGGGCGGTAGAGCGGGTTGTCCAATGTTCCAAGATCAGTGGTTCAATTCCCGCTCCCGTCCAAAAACACTGGGCGTGTGAGCTGACAGTGGGAGTTGTCAGGTCACCTCCGGAGCACTGCCGAGACGCCCTTGCCTTGAGCAAGGTGTTGTCCCCCTCACAAGCTGCTCATTTGGGCGCTACAGAAAGGGGCTGCCCCCCACTCTACCTCCCATTGCATGCTTACAGGCCCCCTTGTGTGAGGTTGTGTGTATTACAGCTGCCTGCATGTTAGTGTCTCCTCCACTAACATGCATGATTGTGATTGACTACATACTAGAGTGTGCATTCTTAATTTCCCTTCGGGGGATTATAACAGTATATAAAATAAAACAAATATATATATCAGGCAGTACAGTCTGATTTACAGTAGAATAAAAATAGCGGGATTGTGTTGATTCTGTGACTCATTCATACAGAAACTCTCCCTCTCTCTCACAGACAGGGGGCTTCATGTGTGTTATGTGCTCACAACATGAAGGGTGTGAGAGCTGTGTGAATTGTGCAGGCAACAGCCTCTAAACCAACACACACAGACACACGCACACACACATGATAATCCTGCTGGGCATGGGCGAATTTAGGGCAAGCCTGATTAGTAGTGCTACTGCTTATCACCCAGAGCCAGAGAAAGACGTCGAGGCAGAGTAGAGAGAGAGAGAGAGGTGGAGGTGGGAGGGGCATTGGGGAAATGGAAGTGGCTGTGGGACGTTGGAAACTGGGACAAAGGGGAGAGAGAATGTTAGATAATGTGGATTCAAATGCAGAGATTTGTTTTGCAGCATGTTTGTGATCATTGAATTATTAGATATTATTAGAACAGGAGGAAGAGTAGCACATCATCAATGATTAGGGTAACTGAGGATCTTCAACCTTGTGTCTCCTCCTCTTCCGGTCTTTTTCCAACAAACACGCTCCTCTTCATATTTATTTCCGCCTCTCTTCTTTTATTTACCAACTGATGGTTTGTTTCTTATCTCCAACATTTTCCACAGTCCTGCCCTTTTCTTTGTCTGAATTCTACACAATGTTCTGTTCTTTAAAGCAGAACTTTAAAGCATAAGCTGAAGTGGTGTTTTGCCTTCACTATCGAGTGCTACGTAATCTAAGATTTAATCTTTTAAACAGGTCTATGAGTTGTAAACAGATGCACACATAAAACATAAATCATCTGTGATGATTCGTCAAACCAAGGTTAGGGACGAACAGGAAGTCTACTTGAAGATAGGTGATGGAAACAGCAGACGCAGGCCAAGATATTTGTCTTCATTTTTTGTGTTTTGAACTCGCGCTCCAGCAGACTCACTACTGAACTCTCTAACACTCTCATACTTGAACACACTGATGATCAGATCTTGAGACAGGATATGCTTGAATAGCTGACATCTGTCATCAATCACCGCTAAGACAATGAGCCACTTAGGAACAATAAGTAAAGCTGACCCAAACATCACACACACAGACACACACAAGACACACACAGACACACAGACACACACACACACACACACACACGCACGCACGCACGCACGCACACACACACACACACACACACACACACACACACACACACACACACACACACACACTAATAATCTTAGTCAGCTTCTAGGATCATGTACTTTACAAATGTAAATCATATTTATGTTCATCTTAATTTACAATTAACCTCCATGTCTATGTTTGTAGGAGGCTCAATAGTCATTGTGTAAACATAATGCTGAACTTTTTCTTTTTGTAATAATGCACATGATGACATTTTTTGCTTATATTGTACCATTTGTTGCTGCTGCCTTTTCTTTGCTCAGGATGAGTCTGCTCTTATCTGCTGCCCAGTGGGTATATTAAATATTTTAGGTACACAAAAAGAAGACTCGAAAGCACACATACATCAGCACACGCTTCATTGCTTGCTCTACAGATATATGCATATAAAGAACCAAGGTCTGTCAGTAAACTATTGCCCAAACCATCACGCTGCCTCAGACCGTTAGCTTCCCACCGTACATCCTGGTACCATGTGGTAAAGGTAAGGTAAATGAGGATGAGGATTTAGACATCGCCCAGTTCTGATGGTCACATGATCACTGTTGGTGTCTTTGCTGGTGGACCGGCGACAACGTGGGCACCCTGACTCATCTGTGGAAATGCAGCCACATATTCAACAAGTGGCAAGGCATTACATTACCTGAGACCTGTTACTACCAGCGTAAACTTCTTGGACCAAAGTCTGTGTGATTGGTCCCCACAGGCCAAGTACAAAATAATCCATGCTCCTCACTTTACCTGTCTATAATGAGAAGCTGCAGATGGAAGACCCGTCTGAAGCTACAGATGGTTGCTAAAATGAACGAGTCATTTTTAAAACAGTGTTTACGACTTAAACAAACTGAGATGGTTCATCTCATTTTAGATGTTGTTACTCGTCTCTTACCAGAGAGCTTACAGATGGATTCACTGTCTAATTACATAGTCTGCCTGATGAATTCTTTTAACCTGTGGAGTACATCTGTCTAAATTGCTGCTGAACAATTTAGAGGAAGCAGCAGCTGGAGAATGGCGCAGAGCTGAGGGGATGTGAGCGCTGGAAACGTCCGATGATCATGCAGCTGTGTCCTCACCGTCTGGAATGACGATGTATGAGGCTGTGTTGAGAGACGGTTGGGGGAAGGACCGTGTGTATTGGCTGCTCTTCATCTCTCCTCTCCATCCCATCAGTTTTGATTGACAGATGAGGGAGGGAGGTGTATAATTTATCACTTCCTGGTTGGTCCAATCCCACAATGCCCTGGAGCCACAGAGGACGCTCAAAGCAACAGCCAGTTTATGAAACCCTTAATGGACATGACACACACACACACACACACACACACACACACACACACACACACACACACACACACACACACACACACACACACACACACACACACACACACACACACACACACACACACCCCTGGCTACTCCATGTCATGTTTAATGTATAATGAATGAATGATTCAAGGCAGGGGAGAGGATTTTGTATTTTAGAACTACTTATTCATTTATACTCACCACCAGTAGCTTTTTAAAATAGACCCTGAATGTTGTTTAATCAGGATGTATAAGATTTCCTGACAGAATATTTTTTTAATGTGAAACCCCTCATTTTCTACTAAATTGTGCTTTGTACCATTCCTGTTACTTCATACAATTTAAATAGCAATTTTTGAACGGCTTCTCTATTTGAATTTTTTATTTACACATAAATTTATGTTTATAGTGGATGGAAAGTTTTTTTCGTTCACACAGAAAAACATCGAGAAGTTTTTATATAACATATTGGCTCTTGATTTGAGTTTTTGGATTTATAGAATGACTGAATATATCGATTCATTTCCAGGTAGATGGAAAGTCAGATCGATAGAGACGTTATGAATTTTGTTATTGTGTACATACAGTACATTACAGTCAACATACACGGGTCTCAAAATGAATGTTCTTAATTAACATCAATGAACATTCTGAATTTTTTTAGAATAACCAGAAAAGAGGTGATTATGTCATTAGTTCAGAAATTCTGTATAGGGGAAATGTTTGTTAGGTGAATGCAATACGTTTCTGTATTGATCATCTGATATGCTTCATGCCAGAATGAAAACAGACTCAGCTCCCTGCAGCTAATGAATAATATGAATATTTATGTTTCTGAGGAAACAACTTTGACTTTGTCATTACCACAATGCAAAGAGTTCAAGATAAACTCGACCCAAACACCTGGCCATTCATGACCTGTGGAACCTCCAGTCTTTTTCTTGCAACACATGTCTGTGGATTCGAACTTCTTCAGATCATAATAAGTGTCATCATGAAGATGAAAGATGAAGAGGAGACGCTCCATCTTAAGTCATTCAGAGGCCTATTTTAGAACATGCTTGTTGATGTGATAGGTTAGAGTGTGTGTCATGTGGGCGGAGCAGATGGTGTCGCTCTAGGAATCATCTCTACATCATGGTTCACGACAGGTGGTTGCGGCTCATGCATATGAGTGTTTGTGTGTGTGTGCACGTAATGTATGTGTGTTTCATGTCCTTCACAGCCAGCTAGGATTGGTGCACAAGGACAGCTCTCCAGACCTTTCCTTTGGCCTGTGTCACTATTACTCATGTCTGCACTTCGTCTGTGTGTTCGTTCATGTGTGAGTATGTGCCAAAGAGAAAGATTCGGGGGATAAAGTGAAGAAGTAGAAGAAGTGACAGTTTTTGTCCATGTGAGGCTTCGGGGTAATGAGAGGATGATTGGATGGCAGATGAGGAGAAGCAACAGCTCAGTATATTAAAAGAAATGGCTGAAGGAGAGATGGAGGGTGATGTCAGTGTTGATTGGCAGATTGAGGTGGAAAGTATTTCTGTTATTAGCTGTGGTGTAAAAGTGAGACAAGCTACAGAAACCTTCCATCGAGGTCAGCATAGAGAAACAAATGTTCTTAAGGATGTCCTATTATGAAAATCACACTTTTTCAGGTCCCCCTAACACAACCAACTCCTAGAATCTTCCTGCATCAAAAGATATTTCAAGTTTTATGAATTCATGGCCTGGACCGACACAAAATGAACGGATTTTGCTAGAGTGGTATTTGTGAGGTCACAAATCCGCTCTGTGACTAGACAGAGTGATTTACGATATTGATTGGTTGACATGCCCGAGAGCGTGGCAATCCCCGAGGGTTGAGTTTGTTCAGGCTACGATAGCATTGTGCGGTAATGTCCCAGCTCAGAGCTACAAGCTGAAAGTTCCTCACAAACTGTTGAACTCAATTAGCATTTGACCATCTAATTAGGTCCACTCAGTCTTGCGTGTGTGTGTGCGTGTTTGTGTGTGTGCGTGCACGTGTGTGGTTTGTGATCAGGCTACGTAGCGGTGTGTGGTAATGACCTGGCTCAGAGCTACACACTGAAAGTTCCTCACAAGATGTTGAATTCAGCTAGCATTTAGCTAACTAGTTAGCAGTCAGGTCTGTAAGTATTTGTGTGTGTGTGTTTGTATGTTTGCGTGTGTGTGTGTCTGCCCGAGGCTGTCCTCAGCATTACAGCGAACACATAACCAGTTGCACATTAATCACTAATTCAGAGCAATTGTCTGTTTTTTTGGTGAATGAAAGCAGCTTTAGCTCTTCTAAGAGATCGTAGAGCTGTGTGTATCCACACACGCACGCACGCACGCACGCACACGCGTGCGACAATACAAGAGAATAACTTGGTCTTACCATGTGGAAACCTTGGATTCACTGGTAAAATCCCATGTTTCATTAGTTTGCGTTAGCTTAGCTCCCGTGTTATCCACGATCTGTAATTATCAATGACGATTTTCGGAAAACACAGCTTTAACAATCACAATACATCGCCGCTTTAAAGCGGGATGTAATTATCTCTCCGGCCAGTCTCATCATGTTTACACAATGAGCCACGAGTCTGTGTTCAGCAAAGACTTAGGAAGCAGGTCCATGCTTAGCACCGAAAAACCAACTGTTTTATCCTGAAAAACAAGAGTGCTAAATAGGAGAAGAATTAGAGCAAAATATGTAGCAGCAAAGTTATTGAAAGTTTAAAAACTTCCAGACTATGCGGGGCGATCTATCTGTAATGCAGGTGCATTCGAGTGGCGCAAGTAAACAAGTGTACGTGAATGCGTGGGCGACGGCAGTGTTGATTTGTTCAGCTCAGAGGGGGGTGGGAGATAAGGAAGGCTCAGAGGGGGAAGGGGTGGAGATAGGGAGCTGAGAGGTACAACCCATTAAAACAAACCTTTTGAGAGCAGAAGAGGATTCATCAATATTCAATCGAAGATATTGAGGACCACTGATCACTTTGGGGCAGGACATTTCAAATACAGTGTAGCTGGATATCTGACAGCTGAATGACATGAATTATAAAAACCACAACATGGGACCTTTTAAGAACTAGATGAATGCATCTGTGTTCTTTTGATTGTATCCATTTGCTTCGACAGATTGTCGTCTTCCTCCTCACATTGGCCAATTTTCAGGAAGTAAAGACCCTCTGTTAGAAAATCACAGTGCAGAAGTTATTTGGTTTGCCTGAAGGCTTTCAACGGAACAGATGGCTTCTTAGTGAAAGAGAAATTCCGTTCGTGCTGTCGAGACAGAATGACTGGATGGAGGAAGAGTTAGACCAGATACAGACAGATGCCAGTGTGTTGGGATCTTATTTTATCCTTTGCAAAGAACAACAGGGACAGAAACTAAGTGGAAAACCATGTAGGCTCAGTTCGCCATTTATCAGAATGTCCTCCATGGTTCTTTGAGTCCCGTTCACCAGAGAAGAAACAGAGGATGGTCGGGCTAACTTGAATGTTTTCTCCAACAGCTGTACAACAGTCATATGTCCTTTTTTTTTTTTGTACTATCTATTTATTAATCAAAAAGCAGTGACAATAGAACAAAAAAAAAATCAACAACACATAATAAAAGTAAATTTAAAAACAACAACAAAAAAAACAACTCAGCAAGCTTAACAAAATACAAGAAATTATTATCTCATGGCTGATTGTACAAGCCCATAAAGGGGAATATCCTACATGAACAAAATGGGAAAATATATCTAACCATTGACCAGTTGGGAACAATCATAGGCTGACTCATATTGACAATCCGAAATATGAGATCACTGGACCCCATCTAGCAAGGAAAACATCATATTTAACATGAAGCTGAGCAGTTGTTTTTTCCATCAAGTATACAGACATCAATCTATCTCTCCATTGTTGTACGGTAGGAGGTAGGGGGTTAAGCCAGGCCAGAGTTTTTTCATTTTTGTTGTCACTAGCAAAATAATTCTCAACATGCACAACTTTTCATGGCTGGTGTTACCCTCTGCAACTATTCCCAGAATATAGCACCGGGGGTCCAAAGGCAAATCGACATTCAGAATTGACAACATTTCTGCTCGAATATCCGCCCAATATGATTTTAGTTTTGAGCAATCCCAAAAAATGTGTGTATGATTTCCGATATTCTGGCAATTCCTCCAACATAGATTTGTTATACTTTTATCAAATTTTCCTTGTATGGAAGGAGTTTTAAAATAGCTCATCTTTAACTTCCAACTAAATTCCTTCCACAACGGACTACTAGTTAATTTATGTCCCTTTTCACACACACGTTCCCACTTCCCTTCCCCGACAGTAACATTCATTTCGAGTTCCCACTTTTCTTTTATATTGCGAGTATTTCCAGAAATCTGTAATAATAAACCTCTATAAAGTTGTGAGACAGTTTTCACGCATTCTTTATCTTTTATAATTTTTATCCAAAACGATTCAATGTGGGTAGGAGGTTGCCTGAGAACATTCCACTCTTTATGAGACACTAAATAACTTCGGATTTGAAAAAAATTGTGGAGATCATTTGACCTTATATCAAAATTTTTTTGTAATTGTGTAAATGATTTTAATGTATCCCCATCAAAGAGTTGATCTACCGTAAGAAGTCCTTTTTTTAACCATTCCCTGAACCCTGCATCTAAGGTGCTAGGTAGAAATTCCACACCCTGGGCAATTTGCATTGCTCTTGATATTGTCAAGGGTGCCCCAATTTTCTTCCCAACCATATTCCAAATCTGCAGAGTGCAGTTCATCCATGCATTGTCCATCTGAAGTTTTCTCACAGTCCTTTGTCCTAAAAACGGCAAGGAATCAAGGGGCACATATGCCCTTTTTAAAAAGTCAAAAAATGTTTGTAGTGTTAGTTGGTGGTTCTGTCATTGCCCTTGGAATTTATGTGTTCTATTAGTGCATGAATGGTTAATACTTCTGATTCCTTGCATCCCAGCTTCTGAATGTGACTGTGTGAATGCTGGGGTGTGTCGTAAACTGCATTTGTGGTCAGTCATTATAAAAAGATGCGAAATAACTTAAGTTTGTTTAGTCTAATACTTCAGTATTAGAATTTCTGTAAAATAAGCTTCAAACACAATTAATACAACATAAATAACAACAACACTATTGACAGTGTTGAATATTTAAAAGAACAAAATGTGTTTTAATTTCTAAAATACTGTAAGAACCTAATGTTGTAAGTAACAGGTCAACTTACATATGTTTGTATGATGATTAACATTTCATTTTACGACAGGTTGTGAGTCAGCATCTATCTTATGACCCGATGGAACTTTGTCATTAGTCATGTTTCATTGACTGTGTGATTGTGCAAACAGTGACTCACGCTAACTGACTAATATGTAAAGTAGTCTTTAATCCTCGTGTTCTGGTTGAAGTTACATCACAGGATTTATTCTTTGTCTTTGTGCTTCGTCCATCCCTGACGAGTTTGTCTCCTTTCTTGTTTGTTTGATCAGCTGTTTGACTTGGAACCCAATCCTTTGACAATGAGACGGTCTCAACGAATCACCATTTCAAACCATTTACATGTATATGCACACACACACACACACACACACACACACACACACACACACACACACACACACACACACACACACACACACACACACACACGTTGATGACCTAGCTCCAACGACATCGACATACACACACTTGCACACTTTGTCCAGTAGCGGCCCTTAAGGACAACTTGAGAGAGAAACAAGATCTGGAATTTAATTCAAAAGTTTCGATTTAATCCATGTGATTTAATCACATGTAGTGTAAATGTAATGTAAATTTTAATTGTAAATTGTTGATATGATATATGTTAATATGTATACCATATGTGAATATGTGTATTTCATATGCTACATATGTTAATATGTATGTATGTATGTATTATGTATGTATTATTTAATTATTTATGTACCCCCCCCCCCCCCCGCTGCTACAATCGTGCAAATTTCCCCACTGTGGGGATTATTTTATCTTAATCCAGTTGTGAGATTAAACCCATGTCAGTTCAGCACTGAAATCATGATGCATTGACACTATTTATAAAATAAGTTTGTTTTGTTTTGGTCTTAACTTAATTATATGTCAGAAACATTCAATTAACAGGATAAAAATAGTATAAAAAGATGTTTATGTAACTGCTAGACTTTAGTTTAGGGTTCTCTCATCTTTGTACTCCTATTCTGATCTCTCATCTCTTCAAACCTCTCATGCTGTCAACCATTTCTTCTGACATTGACATGGTTAAAAGAAGCGATGCATGTATTTATCCTTGTATTCTGCGTCAGGCATGAGGTGTTTGACTGCATCTTTAAATTCATCATCGGGCGACTGACAGTTCCATATCTTCTTTGTTGACAGATGGAAAGATCCTCGGCCCGGATGAGTTGATGGGAGTGACCAACTTCAGCACCTTCCTGCTGCACCACTCGTCTGGCATGCTGTATTTGGGTGCCAGAGACGCCATATTGGCTGTGGACACCAACAAACTGAACCAAAAACCACAAATGGTAGGAGGGAGTGTTTGTGTTTTGAGTGAGTGGTTTTTATATGTGCCAAATTATAGTATAAATAACTTCTACATATTTTAATAATTATTTATAGGCTATTTAGGAACTTTTGTTGGTTGTATTTTTCATTTCCATGATGAAAAGTTAATTTTATATTCATTTTGTGAGTGTCTCAAATGAGGGTTATTGGTGTGACTCATGACATTTTATTTGTGAATCTTCTTTAGATTGCCTTTTCATTGCATGTCTGTGTAGGTTCTCGGTTATCCAGGTCATGGTTATCCAAAGCTGTTTAAATCAATCCATTGGACTTTAAGAAAGTTTCTTGAAAACATTTTGCCTCTCATCCAAGAGGCTTCGTAAGTTCTGAAGGTGGCCTTGTCCCAGCTTATTAACCCTGTGTGGTGTGGTCAGTGCTATTCACACTACAATGACCGTTGTTGAGCTTTCAGGGCACCAATGTTCAGATCTTGGACAGGGGAGAGAGATGGTTTGAGAGAGGAGTGAAAGAAGCCATCCAAGTCAAAGTGGAGAAGCCATCTCTGAACGGGGGGGTGGGGTGGTCTGCGACATCCCCTTTCGGCCATTTACAATCTGGTCCTTTCAAAACTCCCAAAAAGAATGTCTCAGCAGATTAACCCAGGTGATGTGTCTCATGCCTCATTAGTATACAAAGGCTCAGTGAAACTCGCATTTCAAGGATCCCCCTTTGACACCCCCTGGCACATATCAACCATCGTTGAGGAGCCAGATGAGTTTCAACTACGGTCGTTGAAATTTGAATAGCACTGACCACACCATACAGGGTTAATAAGCTGGGACAAGACCAGCCGCCTTCCGATCTGACGAAGCCTCCTGGATGAGAGGCGAAACTTTTTCAATAAACTTTCTTAAACTTCTATGACACTGTAGTAGCCTCAGCTATTTTTCATGGGGTGGTCTGGTGGGGGAGCAGCATCACTGCGGCAGACAGGAAAAGACTGGACAGGCTGATCAGGAAGGCCGGCTCTGTCCTAGGATGCTCCCTGGACTCAGTGGAGGTGGTGGTGGAGAGGAGGATGACAGCCAAGCTGTCATCAATGATGAAGAACCACTCCCACCCCCTGCAGCAAACGCTACGATCACTGGGGAGCTCCTTCAGCGATAGGTTGCTTCATCCGAGATGCGTGAAGGAACGCTATCGCGGGTCCTTCCTGCCCACGGCCGTCAGGTTATATAACTGGAAATCCTCCCAGCAGACCACTCAGAGAACATCACATTGGAAAGCCGGCTGATGACCAATGTAATCTGTAATCTGTAGTTTGTAGTCTGTAGTGCTAATGTAAATTATAAATTGTTGATAATATATGTTAATATATTATATGTGAATATGTATATTTCATTTGCTACATATGTTAATATGTATGTATTATTTAAGTATGTATGCCACAATCGCACACATTTCCCCACTGTGGGACAATAAAGTTGACATTTCTTGAAATGCACTAGTTTTGGGGATCTTGAATCTTTTATGCTTAGTGTTATGATAAAGAATGACTGTTTATCAGCTACTGATGCACAAAGACTCAAACAATGGACATGTTTGTGTTCCAGATTGTTTGGGATGTTCGTGAGGAAAAGAGGAGGTCTTGTGTCACCAAAGGAAAGACAGAGGTGAGAACTGTGTGCGAGAGAGTGTGTGTGTGTGTGAGAGAAAGAGTGACCAGTTAAATAAGAAGGGTTGTACAGGGGTTCGGGTAGTATTTACAGAAGTTGTGGTTTTTATTCATTCTGCTACACCAACACTTCACCCAAACATCCTGAATGCAACAATTAAATTTTTTCTCCAGCAGGAACAGTCTGTGACTCTATAAAGTTTTTGTTATCATTTATAAATGCACTGACAGAGCATCGGTTATGTTACAATTTTCCCCCCCTTTGAAAAGGAATGCGAAACATTTAGTTCAATGTTTACAATGAATAATGAAATATCTGATAATGTTACAAACTAAACCCAATAGACTGAAGTCAAAAGATTAAAACTCTTAACCCTGGTGTAGCAGAGGTCAATTCTTTATCTTTTTTTAATCCACTTTCTTAAGTTGATGGGGCTTCAGACATGTGATGAGGTCTATATTTGCTCTGCAGCATTTGTGTTTGTGTCACAACCCTATGCTGTCGGGCATCGGATTGGAAGTTCTGGGAAGTATGCCAAGACCTCATCTGGAAAGTGTGTGTGTGTGTGTGTGTGTGTGTGGGGGGGGGGGGTTGTGTGTGTGGGTGTGTGGAGAGAGAGGTACAAAGAGGGCCATGGGGAGTGTGCAAAGTCCCAAATGTCCTGTAACTGTCTATAGGAATTGATTAAATAGAGCATGTCACACACTCACAATGTTTCAAGCTGCAACGCAACAATCCAGGCTGCTGCTGAGTTACCTGACCGTTCGGTGGAACTGCATCTTTTGAGTAACGTCTCACTAATACATTAAGCTTGACCGTTTTTTTCACTGGTACCAACTTGGGCATGACAATAGTGATTATGCTATTGAAGTGATTAGGTTTGAAAATAACTGAACAATAGAATGAGGTCAAATCAAGAGATAAATGAAAATAATTTATCTCTGTATGTTAAAGCAAGAAACAAAGTGCAATGATTTTTGACCTATTTAAGACAGCTGTCATCTGCATAAGCAGATGCGTCCTTGCTTCTTTGAAGCACATTTTTTGACAGGGACGCACGATCGTCAAACAGCGTGCATCCCTGGGACGCAAGCTTTAAATGCACTTCCATTCAACAAAAGTATTCGCAATTTTTCCATTACTCCACTTCCTTTCGAACCCGGAAATCACCATTATGTTTTGATCTCATGCAAATTTCTCGTCAATGACACTTACCTGCGTGATTCTGCCCTATGAAAATACCAAACAGCAACACGACTAGTGATGTCCGCTTTGTTCCGGCGCTCCGATACATGTCCCGGACTCAGTGGGCGTTCCCATGTGAAACACTGCTCCGGAGCATGCTTCAAACAATGAAAAAAAACATTTGACTGATGACGTTTGGCTCACCAAGTGTGCCGAAACACTAAGCGTCCCATTCATCAAGTGACACACTGGTGCTCCATTCACCAGGTGAAACAGTTTAGTGGTCCGGATGCATGGGTGATCCGAGACAACGACTGGTCCCAGATGTGTTAGAATGGATGAAACAGCCCAGTGCGCTGCCAATCGTGTCAATATCCCTTGGATTGATCACATTAGCGTTCCGATTGCTGACAGACAGTTTGCGTCGTAATTACTTTACAATGGATCCAACCAGAAAGAGATCCCAAGTCTGGGAACATTTTGAACAGGTACCGTCAAAGAAACTAGATTTAAATTGCTAAGAAACTTATTTTCAGGCTTCGTTGCTCACACAGTAAAAAATAATAAACCACACACATCTCATTTTTAATTTTCAGGTGAGGTGTTTGCTTTGTTCCCAGCACCTGACGTACAATAACAACACGTCATCAATGATGAGGCATTTACGATCCAGACGTAAAAATGAAGCCGGTGGTGCTCCTGTGATGACGTCTCGAAATCACGACTTTTTTTCTCCCAACATAGACCTTATTTTTTTCCAGTGACACCAATCATCCTGTTTAACTCGCGACTTCACCTCATCGCGGTTTTTTGGTAGGCAGTCACATGATACCGTACGCGCATTCTATTGGCTGACGGCATCCGGAATTGCGCTCGTTCCGTGAGTCTCGGGCTTACGTGAGACACAAAAATGCTTTAAACAGTCAATACGAGTGTGTGAAATACAGATAGAAGGTGGTTTAATATCAGTATGGAGATAAATAGTTTGTCGCTATATAGCAGAATTTGTTAATTGCGTATGGTTCCTGGAACATATTAACCGCGAGGAACGAGGGCACACTGTATTGACAAAACTCAATCCTCATTTACACTTCTACTGTATATTCTATTATTACTTTTGGGATACATAAATGTCATGCTGGGATGCACAAATTTTTCTTGGAGCGCATCCCAGGGATGCTCAACTTTCTTGAGGTAAAATTAACTCTGTATAAGTGGGGTGAGCTTTTGACTTTAATGAAAATACTGTATTTTGTAGAAAACATTGATTTTATAATTACATGTATAATTACATGTGAGCCTGAAGGAATGAAAAGAAGGAGAGAGGGAATAAACAAGAATACCAGAATGAACAAGGATGGATGAGGAGTATAGTTAAATAGACAGAGACAAATGGAGAAATTAGAGACTGTAAACCCAACCAGAAGCTGCAGGAAGTTGACCTCGAGAGGTCTAGTCTTAACTTGACATTATTTTGTATTTGCTGCACATTGTATGGAGCAGAAAAAGAAGACAAAGGTTTTTTGAATAACTGAAAAGTTGACGATCCACCAGATCCCCAAGGGAAATCTAGTTTTAAATATCTGTAGTAAGTTGATTTGCAGTTTGCTGCCAGGGAACACTGAGTTGTTTGAACTGACAGGCATATTGGCAAATATCTGTTTTTCCACTCTTGTTGCGGTTAAATAAAAATGGACAATTTAATGGTGATATAAATAGATTTAATGAAAGTTTAACAACTTTAACAAACAAAGGAGCGGCTTTGATGATGAATCCTTGTCCGTATTTATATTGTTTTACTGGGCACCTCAGGACACTACAGCATTGACACAATGTTCACATTGTTCATTTTTAAATAAAACACTTGCTCCAGCCATTCCACACTAACATCAGCATTAATGTGATGTTTTGCAGGCTATTCAGCAAAAAATATGTCACAAAGAAAATTCATTCTTTTTCCAGCTCTGAATGCTGTATTTTTTTTGTGCAATATAGATATTTACAAGCTCTTAAAGTAAATCAAAGGTGTAGTGGGTTTATCTTTCCTTTCTGTCGTTCTTGACTGTATCTGTAAGTGTCTCTGGAATGAAAAGTCTCTATCACAAAGGGCTCAAATATAAGAATCGCAATAATATTTTCATGTCCCTAACACACGCAGAATAGAATTAAATAGAGAATTCAAAGAATGGAGGCATCTGATTCAACTGGTGCCATCTTGTGAAAGAAACTCATTAGTTTGAATGAGGTTAATTTGGACCAATGACAGATAATCCCAACATGATCGCCAGCCTGAGCTCTTGTTCTTTCTCTCTGGCTCACGTTGAACAGCAACAGTCTGGAGGCTGGTAGTGAGGAATGAGTTGGGTGACATGAGGCTTTCTGGGCATCAGAAAGTTTTTGGTCTCTGGGATGAAGGTAACCGAGTCCTGGAGCTCATCCAGGGTGGCACACAAAGACGCACACACAAGCTGGCTAATAAAGCTGCCTGATGGCTGGTCTTGAGTTGCAGTGTGAATGCCTGTGTTAGTATGAGTCGAGTGTCTCTTGCTGCTGTGGGGGTCTCTCATCGCTGATACTTAAGCTGCTCTCAGAATCCACTCCACAACCGTTGTCCAAAAGCTCGGAGTGAACAACCTCTGTTAGTGGACCAGCTTGTTGGTTTGTCGGACCGCCAGTTTATGGTCAGAAAACTAAATACCTACTTTATAAAAGTGTGGGACACTCTGAATAATGGTTGCAATAACTAAATTAACTTACAGCACTATGACTTTAGGCTCGCTTGCAGAAATATATACAGTATTACACACGTCTGAAAGTATTATTTTTCCCTTTCCAATATACACACAACTATAATACATTTTTGTGCTTAAGGGAAGTGAAACTACTTTCCTCATTGTATGACTTATTGGATGGAGTTGAAGTTGAGTCAGGCTGTTGGTGAGGCCAGGATGTAGTTTTGCTCTTCATTCCAAAGTGTTTGTCTCCCTCTTCAGGTTGACTGTAATAACTACATCCGTCTGCTGGAGTTTGCGGACAATGGACGCCTCTACGTGTGCGGCACGTACGCCTTTGACCCCCAGTGTGCCTTTTTGGTTAGTGCATATGTTTGTGAGAATTTCCTGTTTGTCTTTGTTTATATTTGTGGATTTAAAATGTGTTATAATATAATGTGAGTGACATGTCATAGGACAGAACTTAGCCTGAGGATCTTATGATGTTTATATACACACCCAAACACATGTAATTGTATCATTTACACATGTTGTTATTAAGAAAAAACAAAATAGATAATAAAATAGATAATAAAATACTACTATTTATATTTAGTTATATTCAGTTCTAAGTTTTACTTTTTTTTTATTGTTGTCCTACAGAAACTGTCGTCCTTCACTCTGGAGAAAACCGAGGGTGGAGGAGTGAAGATGGAAACAGGGAAGGGCAAATGTCCCTTTGAGCCCAGTCAGCACTACACAGCTGTTATGGCAGGTGGGACATTAAAGCCGAAGTTTTACTTCTGCCAAGGAGGTTGTGTTTTTACTTGTCAGAAATTGTTTGATTAGTGGGTTGATTGTGAGATATGGTGTTTAAAAAAAAGCATCCAAAAACATTCTGAAAGAAGGATTCATATTTAGGGATTGACATCTACTGTATAAGGTGAGCAATTTGGTGCAGATCAATAAAAAAATCTGTGTTTAGAAGATTTTTATATTTGGATGCAACAAATCTTGTAACTTTAAATCATAGTTACAAGGTTGTGAGTTTGAGTTCAGATAGGCTTGGTTGGTTGAAAGGAGCTTTTTGGCCTCAGTAACTCTGATTAATTGGCTTGTGCTGCTTTTGCTATGACATTTAATCAATGTAAGGCACCTTCTTTTCTTTCTGTAGATGGTATTCTGTACACAGCAGCCACCAGTAACTTCCTGGGGACACTGTTTGACATCTCCCGGGCAACAGGCGCTGAACAGGAGCGCATCCGAACTGAACAATCCATCAATTGGCTAAGTGGTGAGACACTCAAACATGAACTTTAAATGATATTGATCATACATTCCCACAATAAAGAGAGATATATTTGTGTGTCTGTTTGTCTGTCATAGACCCAGAGTTTGTTAGCTCAGCTTTCATACAGCAATCTGCAGAAAACAACCCAACGGGAGATGATGACAAGATCTACTTCTTTTTCACTGAGGTGGCCAAAGAGTATGATCTCTACACCAAAGTCAAAGTGCCGAGAGTGGCGCGTGTCTGCAAGGTAATCCAGCTCCTTGCTCTGAATGAATGATTGACATATCATATCATTTTACCATTGATTTTTTTTCTCTCCATGTTTTTAGTCTGATGTCGGAGGAATGAAGACTCTGCAGCGACGCTGGACCACGTTTCTCAAGGCAGAGCTGGTGTGTGAGGACAGACCAAGTGGTCAGCGCTATAACATCCTAACGGATGTTTACACCACAGAACACACACCAGGCGACCCCAGCAGCACACGCTTCTATGGATTGTTCTCTTCCCAGTGGTAAGGGTATATTGAACTTTTCCTCTAATAGCCATTAAAAAGTAATGAGAACAGAATGACAAAAATGACAAAATATTCTGGCTGATGAATCATTTAATGCAGAATTTTCCCTGCAAAATTAGAAACATTTTAGCTTCTTGCTAACCATTCTTTTTCCTTTTCTCAGGGAACCAGAGTTATCAGCGGTGTGTGTTTTCAGTCTGTTTGACATCAGCAATGTGATGGATGGTCCTTTTAAAGAACTGAAGAAGACCTGCGAGAACTGGATTAACCCTGAACCTGTTCCCGTACCAAGACCTGGCCAAGTAACTTATACATTTTTTAACTACAGTATTTTCCGCACTATAAGGCGCACTGGACTCTAAGGCGCACCCTTAATAATTTGTTTGTTTTATAGTTTATTGCATATATAAGGCACACCGGATTATAATGCACACACAATAAAAAAGAAATAAAATTTATTTGATAAACTGCAGCGACTGTAGTTGCGCAATCCGTCCACTAGATGGAGCCGCACTGCTCAGGCAGTCATGATTGCATTCAGATATTTAAGCTCCGATGTTCGTCTTCATTTATTAATTGAATATTGTTTTGATCGATCGGTAGTCCAGTTGGAGGTGAGGTGCAGCCATTTGCTGCTGTGTGTCCTAAACAATTTTTTAACTAGATTTTAATGTCAGGCTGCTAATTTACTGGCAAATGTGACGCTGTTTTACTCCTAGAACTGACTTTAACGTCGGTGTCTCACCGCCGTGAATCTCACAGCACGTCGCTGCAGACAGAATACACAAGCCTGAATGCGCCCCTCCGCCCCCCCAGAGCTATCAACTACATTTGTAAATCAATGCAACAGCAGCACTGCAGACACCTTTGTCTAGCAGTGACTCTGCTCTTGAAATTTCAGAAAAGGCTGTAAGTTCAGCTTTGAGGGTCTTTCATTCACCTTTATGCCAGTTTCCCCGTGTGTTTCCACAAACTAATAGAATGGACCGTCACTAGATTCCAGATGACAGCACAATGACATTTTAAGACCAATTAAGTTTAAAGTGGGTTATTTCCGATGCCACATAGTTGGGAAATACTGAGATCAGTCAGTCAGTCAAACTTCATTAATAGAGTTGTTAATAGTTCCTTATGTTTAGCTACGTAATCACCGGTGCTCCTACAGTCTGCTCTACCGTCTGAGAGCAGCTCAGTCAGAGCCGGGACTTCGGTGATGCCCCTTGACTACCGTTGTTAGGGGGCGTAGGCCTGAGTGCCTTGTGAGGGGGTTCCTCTGGTGGCGGAGTGCGGCGGCCAGACTGTCGGCTTTTTTTCAGCGATCATGTTTTCAACCAATATTAATATGAATATTAATCCATATATAAGGCGCACCGGATTATAAGGCACACTACGGGTTTATGAGAAAATTTTAGGCTTTTAGGTGCGCCTTATAGTCTGGAAAATACTGTACTGCCTAGATAGGTCTATCTATTTCTACTATGAACTCATGCAATGCCATTAAAAACATTTCACATCTTTTACTGGTGTGAAACTGGAAAAAACTGGACAACAAAGTTAGGAGTTTAGGAACTCTATCTGCCTTTAAAAAAGCTTTTAAAAACTTGACTATGCAAGGTTATAGTTCTGACGTAAATAATGGTTAATATCTCAGATTGTTATGGCTTGTCAAAATACATGTGCTATGCATGTGAAAAATATCACTGTGAAATGTGACATTTAAGAATTTGGTTGATATCGTGATGTAATGAGAGAGATGTTGATTCTGGGGGCGGGAATTTTATAAGTCAAAAGGCTTCCAGCCGTCAACCTTTTTTTTTTTTCTTTTTCGGATGTTGTTGATTTTGCAAAAGTGATGAAGGTGAAGTCTGCTGTAATATCATGTCAGAAAGAAAGAAAGAAACTGAATAAATAAAAAAAAATATTTATTTATATTCTATTTATATATTTTGCTCTGTCATCCATATTTTAGTGTTTGAATGCTGCTTTAAAGGCTGAAGGATTTGACTCTTCCCTGAAACTACCTGACAAGGTGCTGACATTTGTAAGAGATCACCCCCTGATGGAGACTAGTGTAACCGCAGCACCCTTGCTGGTCCGGAAGGGAATCACATACACTAAGCTGGCAGTGACACTCACAGACAATGGAGATGAGCAAAAAGGGGCGGTGCTGCACCTTGGGACAAGTAAGAGGAGAAGATGAATAAAACCTTCTCAGAAATGAATAATAATTTTTTTGTTAACAAGTATGTATGTGTATTGCAGCCCGTGGGGAGCTCCACCGGGTGGCAGTAGTGGGCCAGAATGCCACCTTACTTCAGGAGATTCCTCTGTTCTCCTCACAGGAGCCTGTAAACAACATATTGCTGTACCAGGTACAGCATTATTACAGCATTATTACAGCATTATTACAGCATTATTCAGATACATTCAATATAAATTATTACTGAATTGATTTGAACTTTCCAAATTATCTCCTAATGCTGTATATTGTAATGTTTCCCTGTGTTTCCAGGGCATGGCTCTGGTGGGCAGCCCTATGTCTCTGGCTCGTGTCCAGGCTGAAGGCTGCTCTCTGTATCCCAGCTGTGAGGTGTGTGCCAGAGCCAGAGGCTTGGGCTGCATGTGGAGCTCAATGGAAGGAGCCTGCAGGGCAACAACGGCCAAGTGAGTACTGCAGGATTAGCACAATGGACTGGAAGATGTAAAAAAAAAACTTAAAGCAAGGAAGGTTTACTTATTTTTAAGTGCTTTTTTATTTTCATTTTAGTTTGTTAGTCCACATCACTTTGACTCACAGCTTTGAAAATGACCAGGATTCTTCTTACCCCTTTGTAAATCTTTATCATCTACAACAACAATGTAGTATTGCAGTCGATAAAAGAAAAAAACATGTAACACGGTGATATTTAACTTGTCTTTTACCACAACATGTGCTTTTTGCAGTTACTAACCAAATAAAAGCGTGTAATCCAATCAATAATAGAAATGGCAAAGACAAAATATCACAAATTAGCAATAATTAAAGATTAAATTTACTTTATAGATCCCTCAGTGGGGAAATGATCTTTTCAGTCATTCATGTACATGCATGCATATACTGTATATAGTGTGTGTGTGTGTGTGTGTGTGTGTGTGTGTGTGTGTGTGTGTGTGTGTGTGTGTGTGTGTGTGTGTGTGTTAATTGCAGCATAATGTTATGTACAGGCCTCTGAAACAGACACAACACACTAGGGGCCTTTAGGCATGCAATTAGTACAGCAGTACATGGGAGGCAAAGTGACGGGTCGTGTCTTTGGGGTGCGCCCAAAATGAGCAGTTTGTAGGGGGGACGGCGCCTTGTTCAAGAGCGCCTCGGCAGTGGCCGGGAGGTGAGCTGACACCTCCTACCATCAGCTCACACTCCGAGATTGTCTGGCGGTAGCGGGAGTCGAAATGCCGATGTCTGGACAATGACTCGTCTCAAGATGTCTGCTCTACCGCTGAGCCACTGCTGCCCCCAATGCTATAATAATGTAGTGTAATCAACAGCAAAATAAAACTGATGATAAATACAACCTTACTTCAATTGAGTACAGTTAACAGGGAATTTATCAGATGAAACACCACCAATGAAAGATCTATACTTGCTCTGAAACTGATTTAGGAGAATGCATTTTATCTGTTTTCCCAGGCCTCCCCCGGGTGATATGATTGATGAAGCCTTGCGGATGTGTGACATAGCAGAAGGTTCATGTTTTATTCTTTAAAAAATTTTGACAATTCCATTTTATTTCATGTATAATAACCATAAACAAATAATTATTTTTGTTTTTTGTTTTATCTTCATATTTAATCTTTTTTGCATCTCCGTAATTATTTTTGTCTCTTATAGGACGCTGTACCCCTACAACCAGGGAGCTTCAAGTCCCTGTTGGCCTGCGCCTCCTTTTGCCGTGTGTCCAGCTCTCTCCCAGGCCCTGCAGCTGGGAGTATCCTCCCCACAGACTCACCAGACAACATCACTCTGACCTGGAAGTCACTGTAATGGAAGACAGCCTGGGATTATACATCTGCACTTGCCAGGTATGCAAGCTGAACATATCCAAACTCATCGAAGCTCAGATAATTTTTGTTTTACAGTATTCCAATTTTTAAAAATATTTAATTACTGTATTTCTAAAAATATTTTTAGCTCACTTGTGAAATACATGTACACAATTTCTTTCAAATCAAATTAAGAGAAGACCAAGATCATCTGAGACAGACCAAAGTCACATTTCTTTGTCAATTCATTGTACACCAGGAGGCTGGTCCGGGTATCAGGGACCCCACCCCCTGCCGCAGAGCAGCCTATCAGCTGACACTACAGGGCCCAACTGTTGGAGGATCATCAACAGCAAGTGGTCGCCACGTCCTGGCCATCTACATCCTTTTCTTCTGCGCCGGTATAGTGTTTGGTGTATTACTCCTCTATTTCTTGAGCCGTCGGCGCAGCATTGGCCACCAGGGGCACCACCTTCCAGATAATTCACTGTCGTCTGAGAAGGGGAGAGAGTTGTTGGGCTCCTCAGCTACACCACAGTCACCTAGCAGTGCCAGCCTTTTGTCGGAGGGATTCAGACTGACAGAAAAACGCAATGGGACGGCAACTTCAAATATGTCTGGAGCACTTCTTGGAAACCAGGGTAATGGTGGTGGCAATACCTATGGTGGCAACACAGTCCACAGCAATCCCAGCAATGGTCATGGGAATTCCCTGTATGTCAACCGTAACACAAGTAGCAGTGGTCTGAAGTTCAGCTCTGAAATTTTAGCTGCAGACATGCTTGATGGAAGGACGGAAGAGAGAAGGAGTTCTAAAGGCGTGGAGAAGAATGAAATGGATGATGGCCTGGGGGATGGCATAGGGGAAGTAATGAAAGGACTAGAGGAGGAGATGTCAAGCTTTCCTATGTTTAAAGCACCAGCACCACTGGCTAAGTGTGAAGAAAGTTCAATATGAAAAGGTGTATTGACTGTAACATTTTTCATCCTCCAAAAGAAAAAAAACCCTGAATGCCAGTGGGATAAATGTTAAATGGGGAGGGCCAAATGCCTCTGAGTTGTAGCTTTGGCATGAAGAGAGACTGCAAAGATGTGAGTAATATTTAAGCTTATGCCTAAGCATGTAAGAGAAAGGACCGTGAGATGACACATGTCCCAGAGTCGAGTCACTCAGGATGACAAAACTGTATCGGACATAAATATGAAATGTAAATATTTGCGGTATGAGTGTGATCTCGCAACTTGAGTGTTGCAGAGATTCAAAGATGAAATGTCTACATGTGTAGACATAGAAAAGCCATATTGTCTATATAATTTATGTTCTATTCTCTTCTCCTGATGGCACTGCAAATGTCAAGTGCACTTTTCGTGTCCAGGGGTTCTCTGCTTCTCGATTTCTGTTCATCTCTTTGACACCACTTGTATCCCACACTTTAATGGGTCCAAAGGCAGCAAAGGACTCCTGAGCCATAGATCGTCCAGATAGACTGGTTCTGCCACAGACAAGGCCTATAACACCATGGATGCTCTAGGATTTTCTGATTGGCTGCTGTGGCTGTGACTGGGCTGTCCCTGCCCGAGCCTGAGAGGATAGTAGGGTCAAATGTCACCTATCAGATTTGTGTCCGCATAAAGCTCAACATGGACCGAAGATGGAAGTAACTGACAGCTGATCTGTCACCATTCAGGCAATATGACTGAAGGCAAGTGGTTTTCCAAAGGCTGCAAGATGTATATCAGTCAGAGAGAATGGACCTGGCAGGATGCCACAATCACCTTGTTTTTTGAATGTGGATTTCAACATACATGTGTGTTATTTGTTCATGTTTTGTAATAAAGCTTAAAAAAATTGCGTTAACCTGGCTTCAGTCTTTCTGTACCGCCTGAACTCTATGAACTCTCCTACTTGCTGTTTCTCAGCAGGCTCCAGGGAAAAGAAGAAAATCCCCAAACATCAACTGTTAAACTGGACACAAAGATTCATGACAC
Organism: Antennarius striatus; assembly: GCF_040054535.1. Classification (NCBI taxonomy): domain Eukaryota; kingdom Metazoa; phylum Chordata; class Actinopteri; order Lophiiformes; family Antennariidae; genus Antennarius; species Antennarius striatus. The sequence continues at coordinate 8,191,916 of NC_090798.1, read as the reverse complement.
AAAAAGATACAAAATACTGGGATACCTCTTGAAGTGTGATATCTTTGCATTATCAGTTAGAAAACCTGACCAGTATCTATGGAAATCTGAAGCCATTAGGTTCTATTGGTTTCTCAGTCTCTCACACTAAAATGAATCAATCATGACATAACCAGGAAACATAAGTAATGGTTTTGGGTTGCATGTGACACTCAGGACATTCAGGATGTTTTTGTTAGAGAACTCAATAGTCATAGCATGTACTGTTCATGTAAAGTTCAAGTTTCATGCTTTAGGTATCATAAAAAAATATAGACACAAAGACACTGATATTACACACTCAATCCTCTCACCGACTTATGTTTCTCAAACACACAAGTTTCATAATTGCATATCCATCCTTTTTCTTCTGCTGTGTCTGCCAAACGGAGTCATGTGGATCTGGAGCCTATCAGGCATAGGGCGTGAGGCCAGTGCATCGCGGAGCCACACACAAAGACAGACAGTCACGCACGCACAAACACACTCCTACAGGCAATTTGGGACCAGCCAATTAACCTGAAGCACTGGCCTTTGTAGGTTGGAGGAAGCCAGAGAACCCACGCAGACGTGGGGAGAACATGCAAACTCCGCACAGAACGGGACTCGAACCCGGAACTGCCGTGTTGTGCGGTGACAGCGCTACCCACTGCGCCACCGTGTCGCCCTATTATTGCATATTTCTAAAGGTATTATTGCTATAAACCTTGAACTATATGCTGACAACAACGCAAATAATCCATACATAGAGAAAACAAATTCAATAATAATGAAGAACAATGTTTTACAATGGTGTAACAATAAGTCAGATTTTGTTATTATTTACTCATATACTGTATCTTTTGATGAAAAAAAAAATGTTGAAAATTCTATGATGTACATTTTGAAATAAAAATATTTCTGGATAAATGATGCATACATGTTAAGACCACGGCTTTCACTGCAGCAGTTGAATTCAGCAGCACTGCAGATCAGATTCTACAGATCTGCAGCAGAGGATGTCATTCCACCTCCCAGGGTCTGTAATACAGAGTTCACTGTGCACAAGAATGACAAGGAAACTGCAGTATAAATATACAGATCTCCACATACATCACTGCTCGTTCATAATAGATCTATTTCTATCAATGTAGAGGAAACGGCATGTTGTATTATTGTATATCATGTCAAAGTTTCTTTTCAGCGAAAGTGTTATCTCATGCATTGACAACTGACGTCCGTCTTTTGGTTGTTCTTTGCACTGCAGTCAAAAGTTATATTGAGGAGTGATGAGAAAAAACACTTCAGCCCTCTTACAGAATCCTACAGGCGGATGCTGTGTTGGTTGCTGCGATGAAAGTGCAGCTGCAAGTGTATGTGGAGCAGCAGCAGCACTGACAGGCGGAGGGAGGGATCGGAAATGCCTGGACCTTAAATAGAACACCAGTTGGAGAGCATGTAAAGACACTTAATAAAAAATGTGACATGCCATGGCATATTTTATATTATTGTTTATTGTAGTGTCTTGAAATGTGGCCCTGATGAGAGCAATTACCATATCAAGTAAAACAGACATCACTTGAGGCTCTATTATCAGGAAAATTAGCGAAGCCTTTGGATAGAAAGCTGTGTCATACAGAAGCGCTTTTCAATTTCCAATTATGGACCTTCAAGTGGCGTAATGTAGCCATAAGAAGACACAAGCCAGTGTCTTATTGTGCCGGTCCCAAGCCCTGATAAATGCAGAGGGTTGCGTCAGGAAGGGCATCCGCCGTAGAACTTTTGCCAAATCAAACATGCGAATCAAACCTATGACTTCCATACCGGATCGGTCGAGGCCCGGGTTAACAACACTGTTGACCTACAGGGTGCCGGTGGAAATTGGACTATTGTTGATCGAAGAAGGAGAGGAGGAAAGCGTGTTCGTAGGAAGAGAGAGAAGAGGAGTGCCAAGAGTATAGGAGAGAAGAGATCAAGAAGGTGGAGGATTTTAAGTACTTGGGGTCAGCAGTCCAGAGCAATGGAGAGTGTGGAAAAGAGGTGAAGAAGTGTGTACAGGCAGGATGGAACGGTTGGAGGAAAGTGTCAGGTGTGATGTGTGATAGAAGAGTTTCAGCTAAAATGAAAGGAAAGGTGTACAAAACTGTGGTGAGACCAGCGATGTTGTTTGGCCTAGAGACAGTGTCACTGAAGAAAAGACAGGAGACAGAGCTGGAGGTAGCAGAGATGAAGATGCTGAGGTTCTCTCTGGGAGTGACCAGGAAGGATAGGATCAGGAATGAGTACATCAGAGGGACAGCACATGTTAGAGGTTTTGGAAATAAAGTCAGAGAAGCCAGACTGAGATGGTTTGGACATGTCCAGAGTACTGCATTGTTTTACATCTTTATTACAGGTGTTACTGTTAGTTTTATATGACTGTTATACTCATTGTATTATCTCTTTTTCTCTTTCTGTTTCCGTTTAGACCACACACACACACACACACACACACACACACACACACACACACACACACACACACACACACACACACACACACACACACACACACACACACACACACACACACACACACACACACACACACACACACACACACACACATATTTACCTGTTGCTCAGAATAAAGCTGATAAAAGGATTCTCTGGCTGGAATCTATCCTTAGTGTCCGCATCCCTAATTGAACCCTGTCCATATTCTACAGATAGTGACTATATTGGTAGAAGAATGCTGAGTTTTGAACTGCCAGGCAGGAGGCCTAGAGGAAGACCAAAGAAGAGGTTTATGGACGTAGTGAAAGAGGACATGAAGGTAGTTGGTGTGAGAGAAGAGGATGCAGAAGACAGGGTCAGATGGAGGCAATTGATTCGCTGTGGCGACCCCTGAAAGGAAAAGCCGAAAGGAAAAGAAGAGACCTTCAGGGGGTGTACAACAGCAAGGGGATAAATCTGGTGGTAATTACGTATTCTGAATGGTTCAACCACATGCAGCCAAATCATGGATATTTACTGGAGGAGACTGGTGAGCTATTTCTTTTGGATGATTTATCAAACTCATGTCAGGCATTACACACCAGGAACTCTGATTTGCATGAGCATTTAAAGTGTGTCAATGTGAACAAAACTACAGACTTTCATTTACAGTTGCAAAGAGGAATTTGAAGAGTAACCCCACATGAGACCTCAACTGTTGTTCATGGAGCAAGATGGAAAAGTTTCCACTGCCTTTGCTTCTCAATAAATAAGTAAGTACTGTAAATAAATAATAAAAAACAGAGCACTTGGAGTGGCATAAATGAGCGGAGCCTGAAATGTATAGCGAACCTCCAAAGAGCACTACGAGGATTTCAGTTTTAGGAACTGACCATGAGGGTTTAGACAGAAGTGTATTTACTGTAAATAGAACACATGAGCATAGAAGAAGAGGGAATAAACCACAACTGAAAGGACTTAAAGTGAGAACAGGTAAACAGATCACTATAGAAATAATAAAGACATAACACAGAAAAAATGATTTTCAAAATAAAAACAGGAAACAGTAAACAGGGATGACAACAGACCCCAGACAATAAATCTACAAAACAAACCAGGAAGACATCAACATAGACCAAACCCATGGAAAGTACCGTATGAGATTTCAGGATTTGCCTGAACCCATGGAAAGTACCGTATTAGATTTCAGGATTTGCCTGAATTTGTCCATAATCTTTTATCCAATGGTGCAATACACTTGGCTTTCATTAATATTATCTCCTTCAGATTAGCATATTGGATTACACTGCTATAGTTTATGACAATGATCAATGTATGTGAATGAAGGCCCATTCAAAAATGTATATTTTGACGTTTTCACATAAACAAAGCAGCTTGAGCAACATCAGGCTGTTGCTCTCAATACATCAACATTCAAAGAGAAATGCACTATAGAACATTTTAACAATTCTAAAAGCAAGAACCCCAGTGATTTTACTCAAGTAATTTTTTAATATATAATCTTGTATTGGAGAAATATTTGACCATATATTTTGACTCGAGTCATGGAATTTTTTTGCATGGCTTTTTCTATTTGCAATACTGATGGAAAACAAATGTTATCCAACTCCAAAGCCATATATTAACTCAACAGGAAATTCTACAGGAAATGTAGAATTTGGAGAGGTAGAATCTTAGATGTCGGACTTGTCGGTTTTTAAATACAAGTTTGTGCATCATCAACTTGTATGAAAAAACACAATGGCAAACAAATACTAAAAGATAAAGTGCCACATAAAAAAATTATCAGCGGATTTACTTGACTTTGTCTATGGGCTTTATTAGAACATAGTGTTTTATATAGTCACCATGCTTAGAATAATTTCTTTGTTATGAAAATAAATCTAGAGGTATGTAGTTATAGCGGATTCACCACCACTGGATTGGGAGGACTGGAGTTGTGCAAATCCTGACTTAGCTCAATAATTAATCAAGTCGAGAGGCTTTAGAAAGCCAAAGAGTTTAAAGTCTTTCTTGTAAAGGTTGTAGAGCTTCCTCTTCTCTTCTGTAGGCACCAGTTTAAACCAGTCTGACACATACTCAGACGTCATGTCACCATCGGCAGGGAACTCAATGTTGTTGTACAGCTTTAACAGCCTCAGCAGATGATCCATATCCTCTTGAATAGTTTCCAGATGACCAATAAAATCATACCTGAAAAGTAAAACCAACACATTTTAATGTACAGGTGAAATAAAAGTGCCTATTTGAAACAACATTCATTAGAAAATACTATTCTATAGTCAAGTGTGTTTTGAAGCCTTGTTGTTAGCCTTTTGTTTTGGTGTTCCTCTCATTCTAGAGACTAAAAAATGGGATATTTCTACCTCTGTTATATTAGTTTTGCTCTCGGATACTCTCTCCCATGCATATTCATTTCTCCTATTTGTGTAAAAGCTGTTCTCTCCTCTATGTTTTGTTTGTGGGGTCTGCACTTTCCCAACTCAAATCTGTACAGCAGTCCAATTCCAGTACAATTAAAGTGGTCATAACTGGCACCTAAGTCATACATATCATACAACATTCATTCATTCATTCATTTTCATTTACCGCCGCTGTATCCACCGTCGCGGGTCACGGGGAGCTGGAGCCTATCCCAGCTGACATAGGGCATGAGGTGGGGGACACTATGGGCACGATGCCAGTGCACCGCGGTATCATACAACAATCCAAGAAAAAAAAACAAACAAAAAAAAACAATCACCAGGAATTTTCTTAAGGTTGTTTGAGGACATTTCTCCTCTCGTCGAAGAGGCTTCCTCAGTTCTTCAACTAACCTAACGCAAATCCAGGTGATTGTGTCTTTCTCTTCTTGATTTACCTTCACCTGGATGACAGACAAGGTCTCCATACTGGTGTGGCTACAACAAAATGCTGCATATTTTTTGATTCATTTGTTATACAGTCTACATATATTTATCATTTGGAGTCAGTAGGGAGGGATTGTTCCTCTGGCAGTTTCTTTTTTCCCATTCTTTCATTTTGTTTGGGTTGTTTTTCCTGATGAATTGAGGGTCTAAGAATGGAGAGCGTTATATTCTGAACATTTTATGCACACATCTTGAGACAAATTATGATTGTTGGCTATACTAACTGATATTATGTCACAAAAGAAAAACAAGTCTTTCAGTTATAACATAATATTAGTTGTTACTTCAGCTTCATATGTGTCTTAATAATGTCATTCCTTCTCTTACTGTATGAGGCAGGGGTGGCACAGTTGGTACATCTGCCTCCACTGGGTATCAAATGGCTTCTTTGTTTGTGGATCTATCAGGTATTGTATGAAGTTGTAAAACGAGGGGAGTACCCCAGCTGCTGATGCTTCTTCCACTGTCTGTGGTGGACTAGACTGGTTGTCATACAGACGCAAAATGTGCTGGCCGTAGTTTTGATAATAGTAGGCATCATGCTTCTGGAACTTCTCTTGATAAACTGAGATGAGACGGACAAATGGGTCCCCAACAAACAGGATCTTGGTGTATTGCTTCAGCTTTTCCTGCAGTCAACAAACAAAATTTCAACCATTTGTTACACAAAATATGTTCAGATAGAATTGTTTACAAGTAATATTAAATAAGTCTGTTAGTTCTATCCAGAAACAAAGGTGCACTTTCTATTCATAGCCTAAGAACAATTCTGTTAACATTGTAAGAACTGACCAGCATTTGTACTCTCGGTAAGCTGTTTAGCAATCTCAGGTTGCTGTTCTTGTGGAGCAAGCTAATCCAGTCAGTATTCACCACCTGTAGAACAGAACACAAGCTCATTTGTGGGTGTTTCTCTAGTTTGACAGATGCTAACATGCTCATAATAACAACTCTAAGATGCTGTTGTTGAAAAGTATAATGATGAGCCGTGTGACTAGTTTCCCTTAAGGTGTTAGCATGCATTTCCCACACCTTTGTGGGGGAAGTACCGTGCAGATAAAGAATTTAGACTTGTAGATGTAGGTTGGTCTTGAGCTTTGAACATTTAGTGGATGGGGTGCAAAATGATCATAGTTGTTATAGCTGGCCTCAAACCTGACTGTTGGTCCACAGGAAGTAGTTTGTGATAACCAAAAGGGTGTTTTTCTTATGCCTGGGGTATCTGGAGGCCACGGACAGTTAAAAAGAAAGAGTACTTTGCATAACATTGGACCTGGCATAACATGGGAACTACTGGTGTGAATGATGGTCCTGTGTGTCAGCAGTGTGTGTACAATTCTCTGTATACTTTATCACCATGGGAATGTGGCAGTAGATGAAGCGGTGTTCATCATCCACAGTGAAGCGGCCCAGATCGTTGCTTGTCATGTCTTCCACACTGCCCTTCCCCTCAGAAAAAGCCTCTTTGTCACTGTTGCACATTTCTCTTAGCAGCAGCTGCCTCAGGTTCCTCAGACGATTGAACTTCACTGATGTGATAAAAATAAGAGGTGTGTTTTGACTCAAAATAATTTAGATAGGTTTGTCTACCAAAAACGCAAGGTCAGACTTTTGCTCTTTCAAAGCCCCAGTCGTAACATGAACGTTAACATTAAATCTGGAAGTACACAGAAGTGAAGTCTCAAGTTTATACCTGCAGTAGAGCAAAAATGCATACAGAGCATGATTTTAAGATTTATACCAGGAGCAGAAAATACACACACACACGCACACACACACACACACACACACACACACACACACACACACACACACACACACACACACACACACACACACACACACACACACACACACACACACACACACGAAAAATACGCATACCTTCCTTTTCTGACATGTGTTGGTTATAGAACAACTTCACGAGAAATATTAATCCCAGAAATCCAAATAGCAATTGGAACCTCGCACATGCTTTCATAGTGATGTTCTGGACTGGATTCCAGGCTGGATTTTGTCCTAGGAATGTAAATGTGACATTTATAAATTCATCAAATAATTTATAAATGTCTTATCTGAAGACACCTAAACCTGCAGGTCTGGATGAACTGGTTAGGTTTTCACCTGTGTCTATCATTGATTCTTAGCAGGTATTCTCTAAATACAGAACTGATTTCTAAAAAACTTGGATGGAATGCAAGTTGAACCCCCCCCCCATTAAATATTGGTGCCATTCCAGGTACAGGTGGATACCTTTTTGTTTTGTTTAGTTTTTAACCGCTTATCTGGATCTGAAAGGCAGGAACATCAGTTCAAGCAGGGAAGCCCAGACACTCTAGTCCACAACCATTTCCACTAACTCCTTTGGGGGATGCCAATGCACTCCCAGGCCAACTGAGATGGATAATCTCTCCAGGGAGAACTGGTTTTGCCTCAAGGTCTCCTCCCAGATGAACATGCACCAAACACCTCCTTTGGAAGGCGTCCAGGGAGCATCTTGATCAGATACCTGAACCATTTCAGCTGCCTCTGCTTGATACGGAGGAGCGATGGGTCTACCTTGAGCCTCTCCCAGATGTCTAAGCTTCTCACCTTTTCTCTAAGGCTGAGCCCAGCTACCCTACAGAGAAAACTGATTTCAGCTGCTGATACTCACAATGTTATCCTTTCGTTCATTGCCCAGAGCTCATGACCACTGTTGAGAGTTGGAATGTAGACAAGGTGGTAATTGGAGAGCTTCACATTGAGACTCCTCCTCACCACCAAGGACTTGTAGAGCGACCGCATCACTGTGGATGCTACTCTGAACCGCCCATTTTACTGTTTCCTTTTTACTTCACTTGTGACCAAGACCCCGAGATACTTGAACTCCTGCACTTGAGGGAGGTACTCTCCTTGTAATCGGACTGGGCATTTCACCATCCACAGCCATGAGACCATGGCTAAGAACCATGGTCTCATTATGGCTGCTTCACACTCGGCTGCAAACCACTCCAATGTGAGCTAGAGGTCACTGTTCTTCAAGGCCAGTAGGACCACATCATATGCAAAAAGCAGAGATGGAAGCCTGAGTCCACTGAGCCTGACACTCTTCGCCACTGTGAAAGCTTTTGTGACTAGAGGCAACTCAAGAGGCAACTTGTTTCCAACCACAACTGGAGCACAGACTGGACTGCCTGTTGTAATGAGCCATCGACCATTTACTTCCGAAGCACTCTCCACAAGATGCTTTGGGGAAATGGTCGTAGAGCTTGTCTTGTGTTCCATGAAAAGTGCAAAAACTGTATTGTTCCCCAAGGGATTTGATCTTCAATTAATGGCCAGTCTTTCCCCTCTAGTACCCTGAGGTATGCTTTTGAGGGGAGGCTGAGCAGTATAACCTCCTCTAGATGGAAAACACTCTCTGGTCACCTGTCTTAAAATGTGAAACTGCCCCACTGTACCTGTCATCCATGCAATGTTACAGAGACATGGCAGCCATAATTGCCCTACAATATCCAGAGTCTTGAGATGCTCGAGGCAGATCTCATCCACCCCTGAAGCCATGCCACTATGGAGCTGTTTATCAGTTGCGGCAACCTTTGCTCCAGTGATGAGTGGTTCCACCGCCAACACCTCCAGCTCTGTTTCCTTCCACCATCTGACTACCCCAGTTGAGGTCAGGAAGCCCCCCATCTGTCCCATAAATGGTGTAAACAAAGGGTCCTTTTGCCCTTCCGAAGATGGCTACATTGATGCCACATCCCTGCTTCTCTTCCTGTGGGTTGTAGGCCCACAGGAGGATATACCCATGTCTGTATTTTGGTATGAGCCCACCCAGGCCCCATGGTTGAAGGTTCTTCCTGGTGGGCCCTTTCCCCAGGTCTGGCTCCAAAGCCAGACCTGGTGTCCTTCTATGCTGGGTACATTCATGAGTTAGAGAACTGGCCATCATGCATCTTTTTAACAGCGCTTTGTTGACCCTTCACCTAGAACCTCTTTTGTTGCTTAGTTGTGCTAAAACAACTGCTTGTGCAGGATTTTGTATAGAGACTTTCAGTAAAACGAGTTTGACAGGGTTGGTCGGATTTTTGAAGTTCACCTGGCAGAGATACCATCTAAACCATGTGATGAACAGTTAGTCACCTCATCAAACCCTGCGTGTCTTACACACAACTAACTCCGAATGGTTTTTCACGCTTCATTTTCAGTGCAGGTAATTTAATACCAATATAGTTTTGGACAATATTATTGCACAAATGAACAAATGTTCGACCATTTAAAAAATAACCACTAAAAATTCTTACAAATTTGATGTAACACTAATTGTTTTTATGAATACTGATAATAAATGCGATAGTTGTATTACTGCAAGTGAGGAAGTACAGTCCTGCACTGTCTTCCCATAGGTTTTTAAAAGTTGGATATCATTGCTACTCACCTCGCTCACCGTCGTCCACCAGTCAGAAGTTGTTATAGTAAGGACTGGAATGCCATCTGACAACGGAATACTGCTCAGAATGACAGGTCTGATCCAACCCACTTCATCTGTGAGTGACGTTTTTTTTTCTCCCACAATGAAAATTATTTTCATTTTTTTTAATACAACATTTAATTGAGGCTTTGATAGAAAATTTAAAAAGAGAATAACATAATAAAGCAGAAAAGGGAGGAGAAGAGACTGCTATATATTGTGATTGTCAAAATGCAGGACATAGAAAATTAGTTTAATAATACAATGTTTTGAGCAAGACCAATATTGGAAGAAATTAAACATTTTCCTCTCTCCTCCAGGCTTCCAGCAATGACTTTCTCAATGAGCTTCCTTGTAAAAATATAGGAGGGCTGTAAGCCGGACGAAAATGAAACAGCTCCGCTCGAGTGCAACTTGATTAAGTTGATGTACAGCAGTCGATGTACATTTTGCTTTTTGTTGCTATCTTGCTTGGGTTCCCTGGGATGGTGCTGGAAGTGTTTGTCATGTGATTATGGATAGATGCAGGCAATGAGAACTTTCTAGACTGGTCATGCACATGTTTTTCCACAGTATTCCCCACTCACCAACTTGAATCTCTGAGCACAGGAATAGTTTTTTTCTGTTGCCAGGATGTGTCTCCAGCATGTGGAGCCGCTGCAGTATATTGTTTAGCTTCGAAAATGCAAAGTTTGAGCAGAGATCTCAAATGGTTGCCTTAACGAAGTCGTTAATAAATAATAAATATTCAAAATATGTATTTGTGATTACTTTAGCATTGTTTATCTGGCTAGATTTACATCATATGTTTTTTCCAGAATGACTTTATTAAAGTAGGCACCAGGCCTTTGAACCAGAATTTTTTGCCAATTGGTTTGTTGCGAATAGAAACAGTATTATAACATTTACGTTTTACGTGCCACCCGTGAATTGACATTCCAAGACCCGGTTAGAACAAAAATATATAGTTCCCGAACCGGTTAATAACGTTCCTTGTAAATATAAATAGGTAGGTAGCTTTACCACTTTTAAATTTATAATTAAGGCAGGTAGTTTACATACTGTGGATATGTCACTACAGTAAAGAGGACAACAGCACTGATCCAGTTACGGAACACAGGATGGAGAATCAGAGGAAGACAATTTGTATGATGCAACAAAGTTTGTATGTGTCAGAGCTCACCAGAGAGCGAACTGGTGAGTGAACTGATTCTGTTCCAGAACATTAAAAAATATTAAGTTTTTGGTTTTGTTTTCACTCCTGGCAAAATTTCATTCTATGAACTGGTTCAAAGCCCTGGTGGGCATTGCCACATACAGTGAAACTGAAAATGTTTCTGTCCATTGCATTTAATACACATCTAAAATGTGTGTATTGTTTTGGTGATGTATTGTCTACTTAATTCTTTTGGGTCAGGATTATTACTCTATTATCTATTTGAATTGACTGTAATTTTCTGTTTGCAGGACAAAATCTTTTCAGCATTCATTTTATTTGACAAGATTTCATAATCTGGCTTTTAAAAGAAACATTTAAATCTCATACTTCACAGATGTTTATGCTCCAAATGTATTTCAGAATATCTTGATCCTTTAGCCAGTTTTTGAAAATGAATAATGATCTAAAATTACGATGTTACTGTAACCAGAGGTTTTCTACTTTCCTGCAACTATTTACAGAATGTCAGTTTTTCCGCATAAATACTATAGACAGACACAGAGACAGACAGACAGACAAACAGACAGAGACAGACAGACGGACGGACGGACGGACGGATACTTCATTTATTCCAAAGGATTAGATAAAATAACATTTTGTGGCATGTCAGTGTTGTATAATTAGGGTGTGGGCCATACCATCCCACGCTCCTCATTCTCTTGTGGTGACTATGACCTGGCATGTCAGACTTGTTTTAGGCTTGGCTGATCTCAAGGTGCATGATCCTCTCCCAGCATTGCTACCTGCTGAGGCTCGGGAAGATGGATTGCCCCTGCTAATGATACAACTGCATCCTCTGAGCAACAATTTTCTTGTACGGAAACTGGAACTGTAATTGAGTCTTTTCTAATTTTAGCTCATGTGCCCTCTTTGCCTCCTCTAGTCTCTCTTTTATATCTTTTTCTATATGCTTTAATTCTATTGTGCCACTGTTCTTGAAGGCCTTCTTACTCAGATGCATCTCTTTATTTGGTTAAATTTATATTTCCTTAGTTGGTATTGCTGACTGTACATAGAAGTCTGAAGTCTGTTGTTACTGTTCATCAATAGTACCATGATGAAATTCCTCCCACACAGGGCAATCCAAACATGCTTTTGGTTTTCTGTGCTGTCAGATGGCCAAACTGATTATTTTATTTGTCTAGTTTACTGCACCTTAATTTTTTTGGTACGACATGAACCCCATTATGATCTGAGTTGGCTAATACTTTATATCAGGGGTATTCAATTAAAAGTCACGGGGTCCAGTTATAAAAATTTCCTCTTAGTAAAAGGTCTGAGGCCATTACCATTTATCAATTTTCAATGCAGGATATGTTTAACTGAGTGTGCACTAGCTCTTTTACTTCACCATAAATAAAAGTAGACCCAGGCTAATAAATTTCAAGCCTTTGTGCTAGATTGAAGAATACACAAACCTCAGAATTAAAAATAAAGCGCATAAAGAACTGAATAATCCTTTTTCTCATAAGTTAAAGACGTCCTGGCCCAAAGACCTGAAGGCCTAAACTTCAAGTAAAAAAACATTAACATCTTCAGAAAGCATAAATAAAAACTGTCTCTTTCAGGTAAAAAATGCAAACAGAACTTTCCTCACGAGAGAAAAGGGCATGTGGCTGCCAGTAATTTACTTGTGCACAAGGTTACTTGTGCACAAGGTGTGCACAGAGGAAAGCTCCCACTGTTAGGCACAGCCCCCCTCTATTTTCCCACCAAGGGAAGGTGGTGGAAGGTGACAAGGTGGTGGAAAAAGACGGTGGTGGTCTGTGATGACAGCCGCTTCAAATCTATGTCCCTCTTTGTCAGCATCTCTTTTATTGCTGCATACTTGTCCCCTCCCCTTGTGTGTGTTAGTGGTGTTACACCCAGCAAAGAGCTCCTTGTCTTTGTGAAGGAACCTGACATACAGAAAACTGGACATTACCAGTAACATCTGTAGACTCATCAGTGGCTAAAGATATGCATGGTGCTCTCTGAATAATGCATCAAGCTGTTGATATTTCTGATTTTCTGATGCCTGTTGACATCAGGATCTGTTTGATTTCTTCACACATCTCATTTTTCTGTTTTCCCTCAAATGTCAAGCACTCCTTCACAACTGTCCTATCACTAAAAGATTTTTATGTTGCCCCAAAATCCACAATGCCTTTAGTGAACATTCGTTTGCATTTTTCTCCATAATTTTTCCCTCAGCTCGGACTTCAGGGGATAATTTTACTCAAAAGCTCTTGATTTTGTCTCGTAGTGGCGCTTCACTTTACAATTTTTAATCAATGCTACGTGTTCAGACCATATGAGGTAAAATGGTTTTGAACTGCCTGACAGAAGAATAGAAATACATTTCTCCGTCCACTCATTACTAACCAGCGATTTTCCTCATTAACCTCCCTTCGTTTGGAGCTGTGCTGTCTTCACTGTCTCCCTTCCTCTAAGCTCCGCTGTAGCGGTAAACTCAGAGCGATAGCCGCAGCGAGCTGTCTCACTTCCAGGTGCGCTGACAGCGCAGGGTAAAGAAACGATCTGATTGGCTGAACTGAGAGGCGCTGCTACCGTATTAACTGGAGGAGCAGCGCCCACCGTCTGTAGCCGGGACCGTCAGAAAAAATGCTCCAAAGAAATCTACTCTCGTGAATTTATCACGGAATGGACACAGACAGAACCATCCGGACCGCGGTCCGCCATTTGTTGATGCCTGCTCTATTTGCTTCTCCCACATTTATAAAACATTAACCCACCAGGGTGAAACCCTCAATTTCGAAGTCCAGTTGGGAACGGTGGGTGGCTGGTTCAAGGCCCATTAGATTGAAATTTTCAGTGTGAGCTGGAAAGGGGAGTGGAGAAGGCCTCACACACACACACACACACACACACACACACACACACACACACACACACACACACACACACACACACACACACACACACACACACACACACACACACACACACACACACACACACACACACACACACGTGTGATTAACAATAAAAAATAACTAAAAATAGAATGGAAAAATAATTTACCCTATCAATCAAGTTGAATTCTTCTACTGTTTCCCTAAAGTCTTAACAGTATCTTGTGTAAAGCCTAGATCTTGTTCATTTGTTGTCAATTTACCTCAGGTTTGTGAGAACATTTGATGAGTTTTCTCGCTGGTGCCTCTGGACTCCTTGAAACCGATTCTCTGCTGTGTACGGGAACAGGGTGGATACGTCTCTCATGCTAGTGTAAATGCAGCCACAGTTCATATAGTAGAACACCAATCACGCACGCGTGCATACGTTCCACTACGTGAACAATTATATTTCCCAATTTTCACCTAAGACAGTCTAACAATAGTAAAAAAAACTAAAAAAAGACAAAGATAGAAACAGAATGAGTCACAACCGCGGTGCGCAGCTTCATTTGTAAGACATTTTCCCTTCTATTCTATTCTATTCTATTCTATTCTATTCTATTCTATTCTATTCTATTCTATTCTATTCTACTCTATTCTATTCCAGTAGTGGGAACCATGATAAAACAATTATATCAGACTTCATACCAAACATATGAAAACAAATGTAATGGTATTATTAGTGATGTGACGTTGGGGATCGAAGCTCTGAAGCATGTGCCGAGCAGGAGAGGGGCGTACCCTCGAAACGCGTATCGAGGCTTGCTTCATCGATGGGAGGAGCTGTAAATGATGATGTCCGAAGCATCCCCGGCAGCGAGGCTTCGGGCGTGTTGTTCCGTATCGATGCTTCCATCACAGGAATACCCAGCTACTCGGCCGATACCACGTGACTGATTCGGCTCGCGACACGTGCTCCAACACCGATATAAAGCCATCGCACTCCATTCAGAATGTGGTTGTATGGTGGAGAGTTGTGGTTAGATAGTGTGGAGACAGTTAGGAATTTAGATAGTGTTAGATATATTCTGGAGCGAGTTATAGTGTGGAGAGAGTCAGTCCTTTATTCTCGTTTACCTGGATGACATCCTGGTGGCCAGTGCTTTGGTTGACGAGCACCTGTCACATCTTTGTTTGCTGTTTGCTCGGTTAAGTGAACATGGACTTATTGTGAACCCGGCCAAGTGTCAGTTTGGCTGGACTGCTATTCAAATTTCAAGTTTCAAGTTTATTTATTTTTATATAGCCCAGATTCACAAACAATGTCTCAAAGGGCTTTACAATCTGCACATGGACGATATCCCTCTGACCTTTGTGCACTGCGAGCAGTACGACCCTCACATTGGATAAGGAACAACTCCCCCCAAAACCCTTTTAACAGGGGAAAAAATGGATGGGAGAAACCTCAGGAAGACTACAGAGGAGGGACCCCTCTTCCAGGAGTGGACAGACGAAGAAATAGATATCGCACGTACAGATTAACAACACAATAATAATAACAATAACAATAATAAATGTATGACAAAGGCACGCTGATCCATCCAGTAGAGCGAGTCACCACCAACCGATGAAGCACACAGAGGTCACCGATTGCCTAGGGTCCACCACTCTGAGGACAGACCAAACAGTGCCTAAGTCATTGATCTCAAAAAAGTTATAGTTTAAGATTACTCTGTCAAAACCCAAAAATCACAGCAGAACCAAATGAGGCAGAACCAGCACTGCCCTAGTGGATGGTGAAACAGGACCACTGTGCAGCTTGTGCTATCGCCAGCCACGGAAGCAGACAGAGGTAGCCGATTGCCGATGATCCACCACACAAGGGCCTGTGAGAGAGAACAGGAGAAGGAGGGAGAGAGACAGAGAGAGCAGGGGCGAGAGTGGTGCTAGAGGGACCAGAATAGCAGAGGATTAATGGGAGGCAGGGGCCTAACGAAGCAATCCTATGGCTCGTCGGCAGGACTAGGCTAAACCTAAACATTGAGACTGCCACCCCCGATATTACTTATATGTTAGGTCGAACAGATATGTTTTGAGTCTAGATTCAAAGACATCTACGGATTCAGACTGTCTAATACCTATAGGGAGGTTATTCCACAAGAAATGGGCACGATAGGAGAAGGACCTCTGGCCAGCTGACTTCTTTTTAACTCTAGGAACACACAAGAGACCTGTATTCTGAGAGCGGAGAGCCCTAATTGGCGTGTAAGGTTTAACAAGATCAGACAGATAGGTTGGAGCAAGCCTATTAATGCTTTTGTATGTCAATAAGAGTACCTTAAAATCGGATCTAACATGAACTGGGAGCCAATGTAATGCTGCTAATACTGGGGTGATATGGTCAAATTTCCTAGTATTAGTTAAAATTCTTGCTGCTGTGTTCTGAACCATTTGAAGGCCCCTAGTACTAGACCGAGGCAACCCTGATAACAGAACATTACAGTAATCAAGTCTAGAGGACACAAAGGCATGAATCAAAATTTCTGCATCAGCCATGGGTAGAGAGGACCTAATTTTGGAAATATTACGTAGATGAAAGAAGGCGATCTTTGTCACCTCTTTAATATGCTTGTCAAAGGCAAGAGTTGAATCTAACATTACTCCAAGGTTCTTGACTGTTGACCTATGGGTTATAAGACAGTTATCTACAGATATTGTAAGTTGTTGAAATTGGTTTCTATGTCACGCAGGGCCAATGATTAACATCTCCGTTTTGTCTGGGTTTAGGAGCAAGAAATTACTGGACATCCAACTATTCACGGCAGAAAGACAGGCCTCTAGTTTAATGAATTCAGATCGATCATCTGCTTTTATGGGCATGTAAAGTTGTGTGTCATCAGCATAACAATGGAAACTTATTCCAAAGCTGCGTATAATTTGACCAAGAGGTGCAACATACTGGGAGAATAACAGAGGACCAAGGACAGACCCCTGAGGTACGCCATATTTGATGTCGGAGAAGGCAGAAGTTTTATTATTGTGGGAGACACATTGTGTCCTAACAGATAGATAAGATTTTAACCAGCAAGAGTTAACTCACAGACACCAAACTGTCTTTCCAGTCGGTCAAGGAGTATACAGTGATCTATAGTATCAAACGCTGCACTAAGATCCAAAAGTAGGAGAACAGAAGTGGAATTAGAGTCCATATTTAATAGGAGATCATTCACAACTTTGGTAAGTGCTGTTTCAGTGGAATGGCGGGCCCGAAAAGCTGATTGGAATGGTTTGAAAAGACCGCTTAATGATAAATAATCTAAGAGCTGTTGAGATACTACCCTTTCTAGTACTTTAGATAAGAATGGAAGGTTAGAAACTGGTCTATAATTATTTAAAGACTCTTGGTCAAGATGTGGCTTTTTAAGCAGAGGTTTAACTACAGCCGCTTTAAAGCTAATGGGAACAACACCAGTTGCAAGAGAAAGATTAACTACATTAAACATAGTAGGGCCCAGCAATGGCCATAATTCTTTAACTAGTTTAGCAGGGAGAGTGTCTAAGAGGCATGTAGTATGTTTAGAGATTGAGACCAACTTCGATAATTCTTCCAGAGAGACAGTCTCAAAGTGTGTTAAAGAGAGAAGTTGGGTTTTAACACCCAGAAAAGGAACCACATCATATTTTGATCCAGGTGAAGCTGAAGAAGTAATTTTATGTCTAATGTTATCAATTTTACAGCATAAAAAAATCTTGAAAATCCATCCATCCATCCATCCATCCATTCTCTTCCGCTTATCCGGGGTCGGGTTGCGGGGGCAGCAGCTTAAGCAGGGAAACCCAGACTTCCCTCTCACTAGCCACTTTGTCCAGCTCCTCCGGGAGAATCCCAAGGCGTTCCCAGGCCAGCCGGGAGACATAGTCTCTCCAGCGTGTCCTGGGTCGTCCCCGGGGCCTCCTCCCGGTAGGACGTGCCTGGAACACCTCACCAGGGAGGCGTCCAGGAGGCATCCTAACCAGATGCCCGAGCCACCTCATCTGGCTCCTCTCGATGCGGAGGAGCAGCGGCTCGACTCTGAGTCCCTCCCGGATGACCAAACTTCTCACCCTATCTCTAAGGGAGAGCCCGGACACCCTGCGGAGGAAACTCATTTCGGCCGCTTCTATCCGGGATCTCGTTCTTTCGGTCACGACCCATGGCTCGTGACCATAGGTGAGGGCAGGAACGTAGATCGACCGGTCAGCTCCTTCTTCACCACGACGGACCAATACAGAGTCCGCATCACTGCAGACGCTGCACCGATCCACCTGTCGATCTCCCGTTCCATTGTACCCTCACTCGTGAACGAGACCCCAAGATACTTGAACTCCTCCACTTGGGGCAGGATCTCATCCCCAACCTGGAGAGGGCACTCCACCCTTTTCCGACTGAGGACCATGGTCTCAGATTTGGAGGTGCTGATTCTCATCCCAACCGCTTCACACTCGGCTGCGAACCGTTCCAGTGAGAGTTGGAGATCACGGCTTGATGAAGCCAACAGCACCACGTCGTCTGCAAAAAGCAGAGACGCGATACTGAGGCCACCAAACCGGACACCCTCAACGCCTTGGCTGCGCCTACAAATTCTGTCCATAAAAGTTATGAACAGAATTGGTGACAAAGGGCAGCCTTGGCGGAGTCCAACCCTCACTGGAAATGAATCCGACTTACTGCCGGCAATGCGGACCAAACTCTGACATTGGTCGTACAGGGACCGAACAGCCCTTATCAAGGGGTCCGGTACCCCATACTCCCGAAGCACCCCATTAGCCGCAAATAACAAGCTGCTTGCCGTTGGCTGTTTCTGGGTCAATCTGGCTACGGTATTAAACAGAAATCGAGGATTGTGTTTATTTTTACTTATTAATCTGGAGAAATAGGCAGCTTTAGCGGTCAACAGAGCACGTTTGTGGTTTAAGCAATTGTGCTTAAACTACAAATATATATATATATATATATATATATATATATATATATATATATATATTTTTTTTTTTTTTTTAAAAATAAAGGTCCCTCTCACCCTTTCAGGGTGGTATCTGTGTGTCATCCTCAAGCTCGGGTCCTCTACCAGAGGCCTGCGAGTCTGAGGGTTCTGCGCAGTATCTTAGCTGTTCCTAGGACTGCGCTCTTCTGAACTGAGACTTCAGGTGTTGTTCCAGGAATCTGCTGGAGCCACTCTTCCAGTTTGGGGGTCACTGCCCCAAGTGCTCCTACTACCACGGGGACCACATTAACCTTAACCTTCCACATCTGTTCCAGCTGTTCTTTCAACCCTTGATATTTCTCAATCTTTTTGTGTTCCTTCTTCCTGATGTTGGCATCAGCTGGAATCGCCACATCTATCACCACTGCTCTCTTCTGCTCTTTGTCCATCACCACTATGTCCGGTTTGTTAGCCAGTAGCTGTTTGTCGGTCTGGAAGCTGAAGTCCCACAGGATCTTAGCCTTGCCGTTCTCAACCACCTTCGGTGGTATGTCCCATTGGGATTTGGGTACTTCTAGTCCATACCGGGTACAGATGTTCCTGTACACTATCACAGCTACTTGGTAGTGCCTTTCCATGTATGCTGAGCTGGCGAGCATCTTACACCCTGCTACCACATGGTGGACTGACTCTGGGGCTTCTTTACATAGCCTGCACCTTGGGTCAGATCTACTGGGTAGATATTGGCCTCTATTGCTCTTGTACTTAGGGCCTGTTCTTGTGCTGCCATGATCAGTGCCTCTGTGCTGTCTGTCAGTCCAGCTTTATTCAGCCATTGGTAGGTCTTCTTGATATCAGCCACTTCCTCTATCTGACGGTGGTACATGCCGTGTAGGGGCTTGTCCCTCCATGTCGTCTCCTCCTCCTCCTCTTCCTCCTCAGGCTTCTGCTGTCTAAGGCATTCACTGAGCAGTTCATCTGTTGGGGCCATCTTCCTGATGTACTCTTGGATTTTTGATGTCTCATTCTGAACAGTGGCCCTGATGCTCACTAGTCCTCGGCCTCCCTCTTTCCGCTTAGTGTACAGCCTCAGGGTGCTGGACTTGGGGTGAAACCCTCCATGCATGGTGAGGAGCTTTCTCGTCTTGATGTCTGTGGCTTCTGTCTCCTCCTTTGGCCAGCTTATGATCCCAGCGGGGTATCTGATGACAGGCAGTGCATACATGTTGATGGCTCAGATCTTGTTCTTGCCA
Source organism: Antennarius striatus (assembly GCF_040054535.1). NCBI lineage: Eukaryota > Metazoa > Chordata > Actinopteri > Lophiiformes > Antennariidae > Antennarius > Antennarius striatus. The sequence goes on along the minus strand of NC_090798.1, from coordinate 8,171,788 downwards.
TTCAGCTGACTTCTCAGGACTTGCCTTACTCTCTGGAGGTATTTAGCTTTGGATGACTTCCTTGCGGCCTCCTCATGGTTGCCATTAGCCTGTGGGATTCCAAGGTATTTGTAGCTGTCCTTGATGTCTCCTATCCTGCCCCCTGGTAGGTTGACCCCTTCAGTTCTGATCATCTTGCCTCTTCTTGATACCATCCGGCCACATTTGTCTAATCCGAATGACATCCCTATGTCGTCGCTGTAGATCCTGGTGGTGTGGATCAGTGAGTCAATTTCTCGCTCTTTCCTGGCATACAGCTTGATGTCATCCATGTAGAGGAGATGGCTGATTGTTGTCCCGCTTTGGAATTGGTATCCGTAGCCACTCTTTGTGATGATGTGACTGAGGGGGTTCAGGCCTATGCAGAACAGCAGTGGTGATAGTGCATCCCCATGGTATATGCCGCACTTGATGTTAACTTGGGCAATTGGCTTCGAGTTAGTCTCCAGGGTTGTCTTCCACTTCCCCATTGAGTTCTTGATGAAGGCTCTTAGTGTCCTGTTGATCTTGTACAGTTCCAGACATTCCAGTATCCACGTGTGTGGCATTGAGTCATAGGCTTTCTGGTAGTCAATCCAGGCGGTGCACAAGTTGGTCTGCCTATTCTTACAGTCTCTGTGTACTGCTCTTTCCACCAGTAGCTGGTGCTTGGCTCCCCTGGTGTTACTACCAACTCTTTTCTGTGTCCCGCTCATATATTGATCCATGTGCCTACTCATCTTAGCTGCCATGATGCCTGACAGGAGCTTCCATGTTGTACTGAGACAGGTTATTGGCCGGTAGTTGGATGGGGTGGATCCCTTCTGTGGGTCTTTCATGATCAGGACTGTCCTGCCTTCAGTCAACCATTCTGGGTGCGTCCCATCCCTTAGCAGCTGGTTCATCTGTGCTGCTAGACGCTCGTGGAGTGCTGTCAGCTTCTTTAGCCAGTATGTATGGATCATATCCGGGCCCGGTGCTGACCAACTCTTCATCTTTGACACTCTTTCTTGGATGTCTGCCATTGAGATGGTTACTGGTTCTTGTTCTGGGAGGCAGCTGTGGTCAATCCTCAGGTCCACTAGCCACTGGGCATCGGTGTTGTGTGATGCTTTTCTTTCCCATATGCCCTTCCAGTATTTCTCCACCTCAGCTCTTGGTGGGTCTGGCCGGATGCTATTTCCCTGCCACTGAGAGTACACCTTTGCTGGTTGAGTGGAGAAGGTCTTGTTTATTCTCCTGGCCTCAATCTCCTTGGTGTATCGCTTCAGTCGGGTAGCCAGAGCCGTTAGTCTCTGTTTGGCAGTTTCGAGTGCTTCAGGTATGGAGAGCTTGCTGTATTTCCTGGGTGCCCCTTTATTCACCATGTTCCCCTTCTGTAGCTCGGCTAGCTGGCTGACTTCTCGCCTGGCTCCCCCTTGCCGTAGCATTGTTGTAGTATTTCATCGATCTCTAGTTGTGACAGCAGTTTTCGGTTACGAATGTTGGAACACTGGGCTAACAGCTGTTTCTTTGTTAGCCTTGATTGTGGGTTTTGAAGCATCCATTGGTCCCACATCCGCCCCATATATCCGCTCTCTCTGGGGTTACAATCTGGCAGAGACTGAGTGTGAGACGTGGGTTTAAATACCGGACTGATTGCTGATGGGCTGTAGGTGTGGGTGATCAGCGGGAGGTGTGGTCAGGCTGGGAGGTGGGATAGTGGAAACTGTGGAGCAGACTGCAGGAATGGAGTGATCATGACAATTAGCTAAATTATGGGAATTTACTCCATAGTGCAAACGTGTTTGAACATTTTAATAGCGACATATAGAGAGATAGCATTAGAGTGGAGTATAACTTTACTTATCCCTTAAGGAGGTTCCATCAGGGAAATTAATTTCTCGCACACAGCACGGTGAGTACACAAAACACAGACAGAGCACACAGAAAGCACCAGCACATAGAGAGGGGCCATAGAGAGTGGCCACTTTGCTGCTGTGGAGATGGGAAGGACGCTATGGGACAGGGGTGAGGCTGGTGAGTTGCTGCTGAGGTCGTGAGGGTGGAGGGTGATAGGGGGTGCTGCAGGGGGGCCTGGTTGAACCTATTGAAGAAGTCGTTCAGGTCGTTGGCTCTCTGCACCCCTCCCAACTCTGTTCTGGTCCTGGCTTTTTGCCCAGTGATGTTTCTCACACCTTCCCAGATGTCCCTCATGCTGTTGGTGCTCAGTTCATGCTCCACCTTCCTCCTGTAAGGCCCCGTCCACACGATGACGGATTTTTTTGAAAACGCAACTTTTTAAAAATGCATCGAAAACGATTCGCGTCCACACGACAGCGTTTTCAAAAAAAATCTCCATCCACATGTAAACGCACCAGTGTATTTTCAAAGACAACTATAAGCATGCCAAACCATGTGATGGCAGTATTGAGTCAAATTTTATCCAATAGTGTTTTGTTGTCACAACACACGGGCCCATAAATATGACGTCACAGAGGTTTTCGTCGCAGGCAAGACATCAGCATTTTTAAAAAGTTGCGGATACACCGTCCACACAACAACGCAGACCCAGTGTTTTAAAAAAAATCCACCTAGGCCAGCGTTTTCGAAAAGTTGTGTTTTCGTTCCGGATATCTGTTGATGTGTGGACGGAAGGCGTAAACGCACCAAAAAAGTTGCGTTTTAAAAAAGTTCCGGCATCGTGTGGACGGAGCCTAAGAGTCTTTGGCCTCCTTTATGCAGCATCTGACCTCTCTCTGTGCTTCTCTCATCTCCTCCTCATCCTTCGTCCTGAAAGCCTTCTTTTTCCTGTTGAGGACATCCTTGACGTTCTATGTTATCCACGGCTTGTTATTTGGATAGCACCAAACTGTCTTGGTGACATAGTCCCTGAAACAGTAGGTCTTTCCATCAATGTCCTCGCCATGTCCACCCAGCAGTACGTCCCTGTCCGTGGTGCTGTAGCAGTCTCTGAGAGCCTCCTCTGTTTCAGAAGTCCAACTCCTGATGGTGCGTGTAGAGACTGCCTGTCTTTGGACCAGGGGGGTGTACTGGGTCTGGATGTACACCAGGTTGTGGTCTGACTTGCCTCTTGGAGGCAGGGCGGTGACTTTGTATACCTCTTTAACATTGGTCTACAGTAGGTTGATCTTTCTGTTCTTCCTTGTGTGGCAGTTGACAACCTGGTGGAAAGCAGCCAGGCCATTGTCCAGGGTGACATGATTAAAGTCTCCAGAAATAACCATGAAGGCTTCAGGATGTTTGGTTGCAAACACAGAGGGAGATCACGTGTCTGAGCTCCCGGGGTCAATAGTATGGCTGTATGATAACGGCTAGCAGCTCCAGATTAGGGCAACATACAACTGCCTTCACTGAAACATGACCGGGATTACACCAGCGGTTGTTGGTGTAGATGATGAGTCCCCCACCTTTGCTTTTCCCACATGCCTTTGTGTCTCTGTCCACTCTAACCACAGTGAAACCTCACAGTTCTACGTTAGCATCCGGTATAGCGTTGATCAGCCATGTCTCCGTTAGCATGAACATGCTGCACTCACGGTAGATACGCTGACTCTCTAGAGCGGCCAGCTCGTCCATCTTGTTCGGCAGTGTGTTGACGTTGCCCATGATCATGGAGGGAAGCGATGGTTTGAATCGCCTTCAGTTGTCTGCCTGCCTAGCCTTTAGCTTTGCCCCAGCCTTGCAGCCATGGTAACGTCTCTTCAGTTCAGCCAGTATGTCATGTCTCTGTCCATGTTTCGTGTTTCTAGGAGCCAGTAACTCCTCTCTAAAATGAGTGAGAGGGATGGTTCTCGGTTGTAAGGCTGTCATATCCATGTGATATAGTATGTTTAAAGTAGTAAAAGTAGAAAAAAAAGTAAAAACTTACAAAAAACATGCAAAATAAAAGACTATGCTGTGGAGCGTATGGAGTGGCTACCATCACCGACGGTGCTCAACTGTCAGCTTACTGTCTCACTGTATAGCATGGCAGCACAGCTAGCCAAGCCATTGCGCAACCCATGGTGAGGCTCGGCTGGCTGGTGCCTCACCACAGGTGTCTGCTCAGTATTTCAGCAGTAAATGTGAAAATTCAGCGATTTTGAGTAAAGATAACCTAAAATTGGTGACATTAAACGGAAAATAACTTTATAATACACATCACAGGATGAATATAACTATTTAATTAATTTATTCCACTTTTCATTTTTTTCTTTCGTGACGGCAGGAGAGGCCGTGCCTCCCCTGTCTCCCCTGACCGCACGTCACTGGTATGTAGTTACTTAAAGAACATTTTTGTCAGATGCCAGAGGAGCATTTTGGATACTTGATCGATTGTCCCATTCCATATAGAAACCATAGCTGGACAGACTGTTTGGGCTAGCCAGCTAGTTTCACTCAGAATTCGTTGCCATTTTTCGGTCTCATTCCTGCTGTTTGGACTGCTCAAAAACATGAAAATTGTTGGAACAGTTATGACACTCTAAAATTATGTAACTGGGAAGTCCATGTATAGTTATTTCTTCTCCTAACATAGCAGATGCCTTACACCATATTGTTCACGTGATTCCTTGATTGGTTGGGCGCCGTGATTGGTGGGGCGTCTGAGACTTTCAAGTGAACTTATTCCAATATATAGGTGGGGGTTCTATCTATTCTATTCCTTTCTATTCCTTTCTATTCTATTCTATTCTATTCTATTCTATTCTATTCTATTCTATTCTATTCTGAGAATGCAGTCAAACATTTCAATCCTCCTGAGGCTAAATATGTATATGTCTAACATATACATGGTGAGTAGCAGTGAGTACTGCTGTCGCTCCAAGCAGGCCCCGTGATCAGCCACCCAACCGCTCACTCCACGGAGCGCGCACGCCCCTCCACCAGTGAACTGACCGTCGCAGATGGACCGCAGGTGTGGTGCGTGCGTGAGTGGTTGTTTGTCTTGTTTGTCGCGACACGCAAGCGGGGAGCATCCCGCCCACCGCGGAAAAGTGGCTGAAGAAAAAGGATGGATGGATAGATGGATGGATTTAGGGTTACAGTGACGTCAGTGACAGTATGAATTAGGACGACAGCTCGATGACGTTTGTTCTCTCAAAAAAGAATATGCCCATAGAAACTTGGGGAAGAACAGAGGGACTCAGAGAAAAACAGGTGAGGAACTCTGATTGCCAAAGATAAAAAACACCTTAGTAAATCAATATTTGAATATTTACCAGATGTAGGATTTATTTTTTTTAAAAATAATAAATAACTAGATGGCTTTATTAAATATGTAGAGTTACATGTAATTTCACTTTTGTTTATGAAACATGAACATTTACAGCTGATATTCTGTGGATAATTACACTTTTGTAATGCTTTATCATGTAAATCTAACTATAAATAATTTTCAATATAGAAATCTTATTATTTAACTGTGATATTAATTGATAATGTGGAAAATATTGATTTTTTTTTTTGGAAATGCTTTTGGATGTTTATATTTGTTTAAATGGAAGTCAGAGAGCGAGGGACAGAGGGAGAGAGAGAGAGAGAGAGAGAAAGAGAGAGACAGAGAGAGAGAAACTGACTGCTGGTTGAGCCAGTTTGAGCTTTAAAAAGAGAGGGAGTGGCAGTGTTTGTTAAAAATTTTTAAAAGTTCATTTTTACAATACCAACATCGCAGTGCTTTACAGCATCTGAAGTAAGATATGTTGTAGTCTTGTTAAGAATCAAAATAAACCTAAAAACACAAAATGCAAGTTATTTTTGAGGATCATTGGCTGCTCGCTGTTTCTTGAGTTAATTAACTCTCATGGCTTTTAAAACTAATAAATAAAATCTTAGAATAAATCCTATAATCAATGGGCAGGTAGTGTCAATGTCAGTAAAACTGGAGTAAAATAAAACAGATTTTTATTGACCACTGTCTACTAATTGTGGAAACTTGAGTAGATCATGAGATTACTGAATAGTTTCAACCGACACTTGCTTGTATTCATGTGCAACCGTGTAACTCTTTCAGCGTGATTTCAGAAATATACCTGTGTTTTCAAGTTTTGATAAATACAGACTGTTACTAAGAACACAAATAGCAGATCCCCACATTGAAAATTGGAATAATAGTGAAATAATGAATTGTCATTATCAACTACAGAATATTTAATTTGCATTGTAACCTTTGCACACATTTTACAAAGGTAGAAGTTGATATGATTGTGGTCTGTCAAGTTTAAAAGTTATGCACTTGTATTTTAAGAATAAGTTAACTTTGTTGCATTCTACTGCAGAGGAAAACTTTCATAAAGATTTTAGCCACCATTTCTACTAGGTCTGTTTTCGGACTGACTAGATATGACTGATATTACATTGGTAGTTTTAAGATATGATAAGATAAAACTTTATTAGTCCCACAGTGCGGAAATTTATGTGATTGCAGCAGCGGGTGGTGGGGGTGGGGTATGGGTGGGGGTGGGGGTCATACGTACGTAGCACATCCAGAAATACATACATATTAACATATGTAACATATAATGTACATATTAACATATGATATACATGTTGACACATGATGTACATATTAACAACTTACAATTTACAATATACAATCACCAATTCAACAACAAGCTACAAAGCTCATCCAATAAGTGTAAAGATATGGATGACCACGGACCATGAGGATTTCTTTACATCATAATCTCAGCTACTGATTAGTGTTTTTTTTTCAGAATCAGATTGCAATAAATGATAAGTAATGCTGCAACTCATGTGAGTGATATTTACGTTACTTTATAGCTATTGTATTGTTATATCTGAAATTAATGCTTGTGCTCGTTGTTCTCAACTAGATTTCATTTGACATATTGATAAAGTGATTTTTTTGAAGAACATAAAAGGATACTTTTTATAAATTCAGCTATTATGACATCATGGAAAGGATTCATGCTAATCCTTGGATTGGTGGGATTCATGCCTCTCATCATGTTTTTTTTTGAACTGGACATAATGCAACTAAAAACAGGTAAATTAGATCTCTCTGTCTGTCTGTCTGTCTGTCTGTCTGTCTGTCTGTCTGTCTGTCTGTCTGTCTGTCTGTCTGTCTGTCTGTCTGTCTGTCTGTATCTCTCTCCCTCTCTCTCTTTGCTCTCTGTCTATCTCTCTCCTTTATTTACATAACACACACATTCATCATTCATACATACACACACACACACACACACATATATATATATATATATATATATATATATATATATATATATATATATATATATCCACTATCTTACTACACACACACACACACACACACACACACACACACACACACACACACACACACACACACACACACACACACACACACTGTATATATCCATTATTCCATACAAACTCGGCACAGAAAGGAATCAAAACTTGTTAAAATCATGAATTTTATATATAAGGCTTTTAAAAACTAGACTTTATGTACAGTTTTATCTTAAAAAATAGACATCTTTTCTGTTTTATGTAACTTTAATGGGCACTTCTTGAGTAACTCTTTGAAAAAGAATATCAGAAATTATTCTAGGTTTAACATACATCTTCTTGTCATAACAGACAGCATACCTCAACAGCAGGAACTAAGAAACCTGCATCTAAGAGAAATTTGTGAGAAAATGAAAGGTCATTCTCCTGAGTGGAACCATACTATAGATGATCTGAGTGACAAGGACCTACAAAACTTCCTTGTGGATGATGAGCACCAGGTCATTTATTGCTTCATTCCTAAGGTGATAAAGATATACTGACACAACACATGCCCTTCACAACAGTGTATTGAAAGGTCATTCAGGACATGCCTGTCAAAACTGCTATAGAACTTGTTTTTTATTGTTGGTCACTTCTGGAAAGGTTCAGTATTGTTCCAAGTCTTCTCTTTTTGTAAATAATGTGTCTCACTGAAGATCTGTTGAGAGAGAGCTTTGTAACTTTTCTCAAACTGAGATTTCAATCACCACTTCAGTCATTTCATTTGGACCGTCTTTTGACCTACAGTTCACAAATTATGATAGCTATATTTATTAATACACTAATTTTCATTGTTCCAGTTTTCACCATAAAAATCTTTATTTTCTTTAAATTAATCTACTTTCTTTCGCTCCCCTTGCTGCATTAGTAGTGCTTCTGTAAAATGGGAGCATAGTGGTGGTGACAGAGAGGGGATTGTTATACAAGTAGTAGATGCTGTGTCCACCAACCACCACTAGATAGCACCTGTGAGCAATTTAGGCTACAGTCTTCTCTATACTCACTCTGAGTATTCATAAGTATACCTTGAGTTTTGTACTTACCCTACATTGTACATTGTGTTAAAATGTTGGAATATACCTCCCTTACATTCTTGGTCTTCTGATTTATAGGTAGCATGTACAAACTGGAAGCGATTTATGATTGTCCTAAAACATGGTAAACCATATCAAGACCTCATGTCGTATGATTTTGATATGGTCCATTTTGGTAGCCTGCTTACTCACCTAAAAACTTTCCCAAGAACAGAGGTTAAGGTAAGCTCTATCAATGACACTTCAAGCTACAAGTGAAGAAGCACGCTCACTTTTGTTTCTTTGAGCAACAATAACATAGTTGTAGGACTCAGCCAGTCTTGATTGTGTGATGATTGTTGATTTACATTAATTTTTTCTATACAGAAAAAGCTGAAGGAATACAGAAAGTTCCTGTTTGTCCGGGACCCATTTGTCCGTCTCATCTCTGCTTATCGAGACAAGTTGCAGCGATACCAGAAGTGGTACTATGAAACCTATGGCAAGCTAATTCTGCGCAAGTATGGCAACATGCCTAATCCACCAAGGACAAAAGAAGAGATGATTGCATCTGGTGTGCACCCTTCATTCCATAGCTTTATAAAATATGTGATAGACCCAGGGACAAAATCCTTGGATTACCACTGGAGGCAGATGCACAGAATATGCCACCCCTGCACCATACAGTAAGTCCAATAAAGTCATGGCTGTAAATGCTATGTTGCTGAAAGACACTTCTCAACCATGACAGTCAGGACAGAGACTTGGAAGTCAATCAAAATAAAACATCCCTTAGTCTGATTTTGATATATTTTACTTCTCAGGTATGATTTTACTGGCCATCAAGAGACTCTCCATGAGGATAGTGAACAACTCTTGAAAATGTTGAACCTGGAGAATGACATCAAGTTCCCTTCTGCCTATCCAAATGTGACTACCAGTAATTTTGTGCCTGATTGGTTCAAAACAGTGTCCCTAAAAGAGAGGAGAAAATTGTACGAGATCTATAAGATGGACTTCAAGCTTTTTGGCTACCCAAAGCCTATTGAATTACTTGGTGATTGAAGTGACTGCTCCCTATGTACTGCTCCCCATTAAATCACCCTGACTCCCTCACAACTTTAACCACTATGGGATGAATAAAAGATTACTTTATCTTATCAACTATTTCTTTTTACCTTGTTTAACTGTCTGCTCTTCGTGGTCAGTTAGTGTGCATTTATTTCATATGTTTTTGTTCAAATGAAAATTAAATTAAAATGAAACCTATTTTTTAAATATAATTTTTGATTGTCTCTTGTTTCCTGTTTATTTATATGTAGGTCCTAACTGTAAAACATTTTGCCATTTAAACAGGGTTTCTGCTCAGCACTGCAACTAGGCTGACAGAAAGTGATGGATATATTAAGCCTATCAGTCCTTCAACTGAAAATCAGCAAGAGGGCACAAACCAGTATCTTATTGTGCCGGTCCCAAGCCCTGATAAATACAGAGGGTTGAGTCAGGAAGGGCATCTGACGTAAAACTTTTGCCAAATCAAACATGCGAATCAAACCTCTGACTTCCACAACGGATCGGTTGAGACCCGCACTGTAATGAATTGACTGTAGAATTTATAGTAAATACCTGGCAAAAAAGTTGCCAGTAAAGTATTGTAAAATAGCAGTTTATTATTGTAAAACCTTTTACAACATATTACTGTAAATCTTTTACACGTTTTTGCTGTATATAAATTACAGTAATTTACTGTTTTGTTTTTTAGAAAACAGCAATTCAATGTATTCTGGATTACAATTTTTGTCTTGTATCTTTCTAAATTACAGTAGTTACCTGGCAACTACAGTTGCCAGTAAATACTTGTAAATAATTAACAATACAATTGGTGTCGTAAAATGTTTTTACAGTTAATTTTGGTTTTTACATTAACTGCTTTGCAAATTATGCAGATTGTGAAATGTGAACGAAACAAAAAATAAAACAGTGTCAGACCTGCTACAAACTACAACTTTTATTAAAACTCAATGCATTTGTGCAATACATGTTAAGCCTAAAGAACCTGAGGTAACTTCTTAACAGCTCCTAAAATCTGCCTGGATAGGCTCCATTCAGATCAAATTTGACTGTCCAGCATTGGTCAAGCAAGCTATAGAGTCAATGAATGAGGCATGATATGCAAAAGTTGCATGGAACGTGAAGAACAATTCACAGAAAAAGAGCAACAATGTTTTCACACAATGGGTGAGAGAACAGTCCTTATCTTTTGGACTATGCAGAGAGCCATTCCAAGTCCATGAGTCGCCTAAGCAGAGAGGAGACATGAGGATTGACTGTGTTGTTCTTCTTCTCAATCACCTTCCCACTTCTTTGGCTGACCAGCTTTGCTGTCTTGGTGCCACTGGTTGGGTTGAGTCCAACAAAACATCTAAAATAAGAAAATAACAAAACTTCATGAAAAAACTGTGCTCACAACTGCCCTACAAGCCAGCAGAATCAATCAGGTCATATAGCACAAGCCCCATCATTTGACCTTCCATGGGCAAACTGCAAAAAACACTATGCTGTTTATTATTTTTCATTATCATTTCATTTGTGCAGTCCAGGCACTTAGGCAAGATGAAATAGAAAATAGCTCTGCCATACAATGACTAAACGATGTAGAGACATAACAGTTAAAAAGATAATTTGTATTTGGACTTTGATGAAGTGATGCAGAGCATACGTAGAAGTGTGTGAAGAGCTACATTGGTCCGCATCCGATTCAGGGGCTAAACTGAGGCACTAATGGGTGTGGCTTAAATAGAACCTTATGGCGCGCTGTAAAGCCAGCCTGGTATCTGGACTGAACCATCCATCCATCCATCTTCCACCGCTTATCCGTAGTCGGGTCGTGGGGGCAGCAGCTTTAACAGGGAGCCCCAAATTTCCCTGTCCCCAGCCACATCCACCAGCTCTGACTGGGTGATCTTAAGGCGTTCCCAGGCCAGTGTTGAGATATAATCCCTCCACCTGGTCCTGGGTTTGCCCCGAGGTCTCGATTATTTTGATAGTCGACTAATCACCGATTATTTTTTCAATTACTCGACTAATCGGATCATACATAAATTGAATGTAAAACATACAGCTTATCGCACCAGCATGAAGCTGCTCTTATATAACCATCAATACTTTTCAGCTTTAAGTGTTTAAGGCATATGCTAACTAAAAATAAAGACAATTAAGATGATAGTTCATTAAACCTTTAATGAAATATGCTTGTAGCAACAAACAATTGTTTAACTGCGTAGCATAAAGTGCAAACAGCTGAGTAAAATAAGGAAAAGGCACTTGCCTAAACAACACAAAAATAAATACTTCAGGTTTATTTTTTAGTTTTTTTCTTTTCTTAATTTGACTTTGGCATCAAACATAGCAACAATGAGGTAGGCACCTGTAACTAAGGAATTATTACAGTTTTGGTCTCACTGACTCAAATTAACAAAAGTGCATTTTGTGCTCAGTGCTCACAACTGTATTCAACTTTACTACACTCTGACTCTATGCAATCCCAAACTGCACAAGGGTCTTGTTCATAGCCAGGAAAGTTAGAATTTCTACATGTCTTGGAGAAAGGCTTGCTCTCTTTGGAGAGCAGATGTTCTCTGCTGCAGAGAAAATCCGCTCCGATGCTGTCCGTCACCAGCATGTTCAGTCTGGACTCAGTCAGGACGTTTGCTTGCTCAGGTGTGCATGTAGCTGGCTTTGTAACAAAGCCGTCCATTGAAGTAGAACCTACTTTTTTAGCACGGATACATAACGTTAGAAAACATCAGCGTTACCACATTTCCTATTCAAACACATCACTGTTGTAGCATTACAGAAAACACATGAAATATGTGTGCTAAGGGCGGCTAATGAATCAAATCGTCATCGCTAATGCTAACGTTTACAGCTATATGAGTAAGTAGTAAGTTAGCTCTGTTTATGCTAATATTAGCCGCTAACTACCCCGTTAGCTAACTGAGACGACAGTCCCTCTTCATCGTTGCCACAACCTGCTTCTGTTTCAGGTGCTCGAATATCGCAGTTGTGCTGCCGTGGAAGGCAACTTCTGTCTTGCAGATATTGTATTGCACACTTTTCTCTTTTGTTTTCGGAAAATGCTCCCACACTTTTGAGGTCTGGTGCCGCCGGGTAGCCATGACACCGAGCCCCTCTGGTATAACTTCCGGTGACATCACGGCTGGCCCCGATTACCTCTACCGCGCATGTGTGTCAAGGACAGAAAGGCAGGCGCGGCCGTGGAGGTGCCGCAGCAGTTTTGAGAGAAAAACAAAGATAAAAAAAACCCAAAACGACGCGTCGACTACTAAATTAGTTGTCGACGATTTTAATAGTCGACATAATCGTGTCTAGTCGACTAATCATGGCAGCCCTACTCATGACCATAGGTGAGGGTAGGAACGAAGATTGAATGGTAGATGGAGAGCTTTGTCTCTCGGCTTAACTCCCTCTTTGTGACAACAGTACAGTAAATCCACTGCAATACCACTCCTGCTGCCCCAATTCTCCGTCCAATCTCACGCTCCATTGTTCCCTCACTCGTGAACAGGACCCCAAGATACTTAAACTCCTTCACTTGTGGAAGGACCTCATTCCCCATTTGGAGAAGGCGGTCCACCGGTTTCCTGCTGAGGACCATGGCCTCAGATTTGGAGGTGCTAATCCTCATCCCCGCCGCTTCACACTCGGCTTCAAACCAGACCAGTGAGTGCTGCAGGTCACAGGCCGATGACACAAACAGTACCACATCATCTGCAAAAAGCAGCGATGCAAACCTCAGGCCATCAAACTGTAACTCCTCCTCACCGCTTCTACGCCTCGATATCCTGTCCATGAAAATCACGAACAGAATTGGTGACAAAGCGCAGCCCTGGTGAAGGCCAACAGCTACTCAGAACAAGTCCAACTTACTGCCGAGAATCTGAACGCAGCTCTCACTTTGGTACAGGGATTGGATGGCCCTGAGGAGAGGCCCGCTCACCCCATACTCCCGCAGTACCTCCCACAGTATATCCCTGGGGACCCGATTGTATGCCTTCTCCAAGTCCACAAAACACATGCAGACTGAATGGGCATACTCCCAAGCCCACTCTAGGATCCCTGCGAGAGTAAAAAGTTGGTCCATTGTTCCACGACCAGGAGGGAACAACCATTGTTCTTCCTTAATCTGAGGTTCGACAATCGGACCCTCCTTTCCAGCACCTTGGAGTAAACTTTCCCAGCGAGGCTGAGGAATGTGATGCCCCTGTAGTTGGCACACACCCTCTGGTCCCCCTTTTTAAAAACAGGAACCACCACCCCAGTCTGCCACTCTTTCAGCACTGTCCCAGACTTCCACGCAATGTTAAAGAGGCATGTCATCCATGACAGCCCCTCAACACCCAGAGTCTTAAGCATTTCCAGGCGATTCTCATCCACACCCGAGGCTTTGCCACCGTGAAGTTGTTAAACTTCCTCGGTGCCTTCACCCAGAGAGATTGACTCAAATCCCCCATCATCCTCCAGCTCTGTGTCTGCAACAGGGGACAGGTCAGTTGGGGTAGTTGGATTCAGGAGTTCCTCAAAGTGTTCCTTCCACCGACCGACAACGTCCTCAGTCGATGACAACAGTGTCCCATCCTTGCTGTATACAGCTTGGATGGTCCCCCGTTTCCCCCTCCTGAGGTGTCGGACAGTCCTCCAGAACAACTTTGGTGCAGTCAAATAGTCATTCTCCATGGCCTCTCCGAACTCCTCCCACACCCTGTTTTGCCTCCATCACAGCCGAGGCTGCAGTCCTTTTGGCCTGTCGATACCCTGCAACTGCTTCAGGAGTCCCCAGGGACAACATGCTCCTGAGGGCCTCCTTCTTCAGTCGGATGGCTTCATTGACCGCTGGGGTCCACCACGGTGTTCAAGGGTTACCGCCCCTTGAGGCACCCAAGACCTTGAGACCACAGCTCTCAGCTGCAACTTCAGCAATGGAAGCTTTGAACATCGACCATTCAGGTTTGATGCCCCAAGCCTCCACAGGGATGCATAAAAAACACCTTCGGAGGTGTGAATTGAAGGCCTTGCAGGCAGAGTCCTCCTCCAGACATTCCCAGTTCACCTGCACTACTCGTTTGGGCTTACCAGGTCTATCCAATGGTTTCCTCCGACAATGGACCCAACTCACCACCCGGTGGTGATCAGTTGACAGCTCTGCCCCTCTCTTCACCCAAGTGTCCAAAACACACGGTCGAAGGTCAGATGATACGATCACAAGATCAATCATTGACCTCCGACCCAGAGTGCTCTGGTACCAGGTACACTTATGAGCATCCTTGTGTTCGAGCATGGTGTTAGTTATGAACAATCCATGACTAGCAGAGAAGTCCAACAACATAACACCGCTCAGGTTTATATCAGGGAGGCCATTCTTCCCAATCATGCCCCTCCAAGTGTCTCCTTCATTGCCGACGTGTGCATTGAAGTCCCCCAGGAGAATAATGGAGTCCACTACAGGGATCCCATCAAGGACCCCATTTAGGGACCCCAAAAAGGCCGAATACTCTGAGCTGATATTTGGTGCGTACGCACATACAGTATAACAGTCAGAGTTTTCCCTCCCACAGCCTTAAGGCATAGGGAAGTGACCCTCTCATCCACCGGGGTAATCTCCAACACAGCTGCGCTCAGCCGGGGGGCTTGTGAGTATCCCCACACCCGCCCTGCGCCTCACACATGATGCAACTCCAGAGTAAAGCAAGGTTCAATCCCTATCCAGAACTTTGGATCCAGAACCGAGGCTATGCGTGGAGGTAAGTCCCACCAGATCCAACTGGTAACGCTCCACCTCCAACACAAGCTCCGGCTCCTTCCCCATCAATGAGGTGACATTCCAAGTCCCAAAAGCCAGCTTCTGACGCCCGGGTCTGGTCTGTCGTGACCCCCTGTCGTCACTGCCACCCATATGGCAGCACACCCGACCCATCGGTCTGCCCTGTGGGTGGTGGGTCCACAGGGGTGGGAAGAGTCCACGTTGCCTTTTTGGGGCTGAGCCCGGCCGGGCCCCATGGCAGACCCGGCTCACTGACGGGCCCTCCGCCCAGGCCTGGCTCAGGCTTCCTTCGGGCAGGGTCACTTGTTTCCGTTCTCGTATTTTCATGGGATCTTCTGAACCATTCTTCGTCTGGCACTTCACCTGAGACCTGTTTGCCTTAGGTGACCCTACTATGAGCACAAGACTCCTGACAACATAGCTCCCAGGATCCTTAAGGCACACAAACCTCTCCACCACGATAAGGTGATGGTTCCTTGGAGAGGCTGGACTGAACCATTTCCTGAACCATTTTCGGCCATGGGACTGGGAGCTGTCCTGGCCCAAGGTGCACCAGGACAGGAACAACCGGTTCTGTAACTGATCCTTGAGCTGCTTCCATGGGAGACCAGGTACTCTGCTGTGGAGAAGGAGGGCCTGACCATCAAGTGGGCCCTTGAGAGCTTGCGGTACTACCTGTTAGGGAGGGAGTTCAACCTAAAGACCGACCACTGAGGTTTGACCTAGATTAACTCTATGAAAGACCACAACAGTAGTCTCACCCGCTAGTACATCTTTCTTCAGCCATTCCAGTTCCATGCAGAAGTGCGGTCCTGTTCAGACTGTTTCACGCTCATTCTCCAGCAGGTCCACACTCACGTGTCTGCATCACACACACTGTCGCGGTAGTGCATTCGAGGGTGCACACTCGGTGCCTACGCGTTTCCCTACATCCACACAGAACTGTGCGAGAGATGCTCACCTGCTGATACTGCGTTGGTCCGCGTCCGGTTCAGGTGCCAAACCGAGGCACTACTTGGGTGTGGCTTAAATAGCACATTGTCAGGCCAGCCTGGTACCTGGACTGAGAAATTTTGTGACTTTTGGGGTTGTTTTCTATTTTGCGGGGTTTTGATAATTGTTTAACCAGCCATATGATGAGCATTTATGTTTTATTCTTTTCTGGTCTATTTGTACAACAGTAGTAGTAATAATATTGTCTGTTTCCTGCTTTATTATATCAGATATTGTAAAGACACCCCATGTAATTATTATTGGTCTGCCAGGGAGGGGCATTATGATATATAGGGAGCATTTCTGCTTTATTGGATGAGAGTTGGAGTTGGAGCTAGAGTGGAGCTTGTTATTGAGCATTGTGCATGGTGGCGATTACTAGTGTAAGTTTTTTCTGTATATACCTCTTTTTGTTGCGCTGGTTTTTGGTTTTTGGGAATTTTTATCGCTCACTGTAAATATTTTTGTCACTGTTTTTTTTGGTGAAAATAAAAAAAACACAAAACGGATCTTTTGCAGCTGTGCGATCATTTTTTCACCCACTGCATTCATGAACCCGTGACAAAGTGAGAGAGTTGTCTTTGGTGCAGACTTCAGTGGACATGTTGGTGCAGGACACAGAGGTGATGAGGAGGCGATGAGCAGGTTTGATATCCAGGAGAGGAATGCAGAAGGACAGATGGTAGTTGACTTTGCAAATAGGATGGAAACAGCTACAGTGAATACTTTCTTCCAGAGGAGGCAGGAACATAGGGTGGCTTATAAGAGTGGAGGTAGGAGCACACAGGTAGACTACATCTTGTGTAGACGGTGTAATTTGAAGGAGATCAGTGACTGCAAAGTAGTGGTAGGCGAGAGTGTAGCCAAACAGCATAGGATGGTGGTGTGTAAGATGACTCTGGTGGTGAGGAAGATGAAGATTTTTTATTTTTTATTTTTGCAAAAACACTTTAATCACATGCAAACATTTTACAATTTTACAGTAGATGAAAGCACTAAAGTGCTTCAGAAGAAGATTTTGTGCAAAAAAACTTCAATCACATTCAGAACATTTTACAATTTTTTACTAGATGAAACTTCAAAAACACTAAACACCAATAAATAAAAGGAAATACAATTTAAAAATTAGTGTATTATGTTAGGAAGTTTGCAAAAGTGAGGTGATCATCAACTAAAGTGCATAGGACATTTTTGTAACACCAGATGTTCCTAAAGTTGTTTAGGTCTTTTGTCATTTTATAGAAACCAAATTCTAGTTTTAAGCGACATCTGATGGTCACATAAATTGCAAGTTTTGCCTCTCCAGAGATAAAATTTAAAAGCTGTCACTTTCTCTGATTCGATTTATTGTACCCAGCACTGTAGATGAATTTCCTGATACTAAAATTTTCAGTGAACAAATTAAAAACATTCGTTAGAAGAGTGAAGAGCACTGCAAGTCTCCCACACTCACTGAAAGTATGAAAGATTGTCTCATGAAGGGAACAGGAGGGACACTGTCTGGGCACAGCAGGGTTAAAAACAGAGATAAAAGCATTGGAACCGATGGCACCATATGAAATTCTCCACTGGAGGTCGGCTGTTTTTTTTCTTGAGGGGAAGTTTGTATAGAAGTCTCCACTTTGGGTCAGGTCCATTTCCCGTCATCCTGTTGGCCCAGGTAGTGGGTGCTCTGTCACACAGGCTTTTCTTGTTGATTACTTTTACACATTGTTTGTATAGTATTTTTTTGTTGGCCGTGTGCAGCCTGATTTGTCGTTCATCTCCGAGGAGAGGACCCTCCAGTTCTCCAAACAGGGGACTGATGTGTACCTCAGGGAAAGGATCTTTGCTGTCCCTGTACTATAGTCCAGGAGGAGGCTTCTCTCCTTCCCGGAGAGTCTTTGCCTCCACAGTTGTAGCACCCTCTGAGTCACCCTGGTGGACTGGATGTTCAGCAGGGAGCTCACAGCCTGGGCATCCACCAACGCTGGCCCGGCGTTGTCCACCAGCTGCTGGAGGGTCATGGTCCTTGTTCTGCAAAGCGCTGCAGACAGCCCAGGTGTGGCTCCACTGCAGACATCCAGCCTGGCTCCATGCACTAGTGAGTCAGAACAGAGAGTCAGAGCTTTTTCCTGGGCTGCTTTTAAATATGGCCCATGACTTAAAAACACCATGATAAAACTGAAGCAAACCATTTAACTCTAGAAACTTGGAATCCATTAAAAACAGTGCAGCATCCAGGTCCAAGTTACTCACATGTTTGAATATGCAGCTGGCCACCTCTCTCCACGTCAGATCCGCTGGTCTGGTCAGAAACCGCTGGATGAACTGTAATCTGAACGTGGCCGTTCTACTAAGCCAGGTGGATGAGGCCCTGTCCCCCCTCCTCTCTTGATAAAAACAACACTCCTTGAGGCACCCAATGCAGCTCATCCCAGAAAAAGTTAACAAGAGGGTCAAGGCAGAACAGAGGACGAAATGGTTGTAGCTGAAAAAGGAAGTGTTGCATGACTTTTAGGAAGAAGTTAAGACACGCTCTGGGTTGGTCAGGAGGTGCTACCAGATGACTGGACAACTACAGCTAATGTGATCAAGGAGACAGATAGCGTATTTGGTGTGTCATCTGGAAGGAAAGTAGATAAGGAGACTTGGTGGTGGAATGAGGAGGTACAGAAGTGTATACAGAGAAAGAGGTTGGCTAAGAAGAAGTGGGACACTGAGAGAACTGAGGAGACTATACAGGAATACAGGGAGATGCAGCGTAACGTGAAAGTAGAGAAAGGCCAAACAAGGGGCTTATGATGACTTGT
This sequence comes from Antennarius striatus, assembly GCF_040054535.1. Taxonomy (NCBI): domain Eukaryota; kingdom Metazoa; phylum Chordata; class Actinopteri; order Lophiiformes; family Antennariidae; genus Antennarius; species Antennarius striatus. Next base: position 8,152,877 of record NC_090798.1, on the reverse strand, counting down.
ATGCTAGGTTTGACAGTAAGGAGGGAGAGACTGATCTATACAGATTGGCAAGATAGAAAGACAAAGATGTGAAAGATGTGCAGCAGGTTAGGGTGATTAAGGATAGGGATGGAAGTGTATTGACATGTGCCTGTAGTGTGATGGGAAGATGGAAAGAGTACTTTGAAGAGTTGATGAATTTGGAAAATGAGAGAGAACAAAAACTAGAAGAGGTGACTGTTGTGGACCAGGAAGTAGCAAAGATTAGTCAGGATGAAGTGAGGAGGGCATTGAAGAGGATGAAGAGTGGAAAGGCAGTTGGTCCTGATGATATACCTGTAGAGGTTTGGAAGTGTCCAGGAGAGGTGGCAGTAGAGTTTCTGATTGGGTTGTTCAACAGGATCTTAGATAGTGAGAAGATGCCTTAGGATTGGAGGTTATGGGGAAGAGTAGTTGAAGCTAGACTAAGGGCAGAAGTGGGGAGCAGTATGGTTTCATGGCAAAAAAGAGTACTATAGATGCAGTATTTGCTTTGAGGATGTTAATAGAGAAGTACAGAGAAGGCCAGAGGAAGCTAGAGAGGTGAAGGTTTGTCCTGGAAAGGAGAGGAATGAAGTTCAGTCTTGGAGAAGAATTAATATAATAATATTTTTATGTTTCACCAAAAATATATGATGATACACAAATACCACTTAAAAGAAAGCAGACATGGTTTCCAAAATACAAAATAAGTTGCTCTGAAGCACATATGTCAAAGTCAAAGACCGGGAGCCAGATCCGGCCCGCAAATTAATTATCTATGGCCCCCTGGATGTTACTTAATTACCATTAGAACTGGTCCGCAGGCCACAGCCACCTGCTGGTCTTTTGCATACAACCAACACTACGTTCATCACAATGCAATGGTAGCCCGCGAAGTCACTGCAGCGAGCTGGCCTCAGCTTCATTATTCATCAGCCGTCAGAGCAGAGGTTAACTTTTAGCTCCCCTCCTTCTCAAAAATGGAAGGTGGATGCTGAGAACAGCTGGTTTCAAGCCCCTGTTTCAAGCCCGTGTACATGTTCGCAGAAGTAAAAGGCAAACCTGTGTCTCTTCTGTGAGGAGAAAGTTTGGCTGTAATGAAAGAACATAATCTAAGAAGGCACCATCAAATGTTTCAGAAACATAAAAAAAGACATTACTTTTCTTTGAAGGAAGTTCATTTTACTCTGTGTACCTGTTGAAAATTTTTTTCACTTAAAATTGACAAAGCCATAAGAAAATATTACTTTATTCATTTAATAATATAAACTCTTGGTTCAATAGGCTATGTGCAATAATTTCAAGGTTTTAGTAAACATTGAACAAGTCCGGCCCTCGGCTTGAAGTACATTTGGTTTTTTGGCTTTCCATGTATTTGATTTTGACATCCCTGCTCTTGGAGGATATTTTAGAGGCGAACAAGAAATTATTAATTGTTTTTGCTAAATTTTGTACATCAGGTAGCTGTTCAGCTTCTTTAATGAACAGGGGAAAAAAGAAATGTCAGGGGATCCAGAACTCATCAGGTTTTATTCTCTGGTGATCTTTTAAGAGAATCTGTCTGGAAGCTCAAGTCAGTCTATTTAAATGAGATTTGACTGACTTGACATCTGGAGAGGGCGGCACGGTGGCGTAGTGGTTAGCGCTGCCACCTCACAACACGGCGGACCTGGGTTCGAGTCCCGTTCTGTGCGGAGTTTGCATGCTCTCCCTGTGTCTGCGTGGGTTCTCTCCAGGTTCTCTGGCTTTCTCCCACCTCCAAAAGCATGCGCTTCAGGTTGATTGGCCATTCCAAATTGCCCGTAGGAATGAGTGTGTGTGTGCATGGTTGTCTGTCTTTGTGTGTGGCTCCACGGTGCACTGGTGCCGTGCCCGGACTGTCCCCTGCCTCACACCCTATACTGCCGAGATAGGCTCCGGCTCCCCGTGACCCACTGCGGCGGGTATAGCAGTGGTAATCTGAAGATGACTGACATCTGGAGAGCCACATGTCGTGGTTCGGCATTGCTGCTCTGCTGTGCTGGGGTGTGACAGGCAAAGAGGCCAAGCTTTTGCGTGGAGTCTCGCCTCCACACTTGTCCCTTACTTCAACACCTGGCCTTGATCAGGCTGATTAGCCTGAGGCTTTTTAAACCTGACTGTCTTTTAGTTCTGTGTAGTGATGGTTAGTGATTACATGTAGTATTACACTATATTTTCTGAATAGAACCGAATATAATGTAATTCAATGTGTTAATCTTTGCTTGCTATATTGTAGCCATATTTTCTTTTCCTTTTGGCTTCTCCCTTCAGGGGTCGCCACAGCGAATCAGTTGCCTCCATCTAACCCTGTCCTCTGCATCTTCTTCTCTCACACCAACTACCTTCATGTCCTCTCTCACTCCATCTATAAACCTCCTTTTTGGTCTTCCTCTAGGCCTCCTGCCTGGCAGTTCAAAACTCAGCATTCTTCTACCAATATATTCACTATCTCTCCTCGACATGTCCAAACCATCTCAGTCTGGCCTCTCTGACTTTATCTCCAAACTATGTTGTAGCCATATATTATAGGAAATTGTTTTATGGTCATTGGTCCTTGCAGGGTTCAATAAAGCAATAAGAGATATAGATTACATGTTCATGTGTAAAAATATACACATCTGTTCATGTGCGTGAGTTACATAGCATGATTAGCATTCTCACGTCTGGGTCGGTAACGCCTCATCGTTAATGACGTGTTGTTATTGTACGTCAGGTGCTGGGAACAAAGCAAACACATCACCTGCAAATTGAAAATGACATTTGTGTGGTTTATTATTTCATACTCCGTGAGCAGCAGAGCCTGAAAATAAGTTTCTTAGAAATTAAAATCTACTTTGTTCGGCGGCACAAGTTCAAAATGTTTCTACCTTATTAAATTGCACTTAGACCGGCTGGTGTTTAGGATCACGCATTGATCCGGACCACTAAACTGTTTCACCTGGTGAAAGAAGTGCCAGTGTGTCACATGGTGAATGGGGTGCTTAGTGTTTCGGCGCATTTGGTGTGCCAAACGTCATCAGACACGTGGTTTTTCCATGTCTGAAGCAGGCTCCGGAGCAGTGTTTCACATGGGAACGCGCACCGAGTCCGTGGCATGTATCAGAAAAAAAAGGGAACATCACTAGTGATGGTAAGATGAAGCCTCATGAGGCGTCGGACCATTTCAGGCTACTGGTTTGAGTAATGGTTCATTTCTTAACGCTTCATATGCAGATGAAATCACCTGCTGGCCTTCAATACAAATACAGGCAGTTGTTGTTTTCATGTGTAATCCATTCCAACATCTGTTTTGGCTCTTGTAAATGACTATATAATACAAAATTTTTCTTTGACCAAATCATTAATTGATAAGTGTATGATATAGAGTATGTGTGTATATATACGTACTGTATATGTATATACACAGTGTGCCTTCATTACTTGCAGTTAATGCGTTCCAGGAACCAATTAAGTTTGTTGCTCTATCAATTAATTGAGAGCAACAAACTATTTTAATTTTACAGTAATTTAAACGTTTATGAACCCTCCACATACATACCTTCTCCCCGTTTTACTTTTTTCCACACTCCTGTCGACTGTTTAAAGCAGTTTTGTGTCTCACATAAGTCTGAGACTCATGGAACCGAGCACGTACGGTATCACGTGACTGCCTACCAAAAATCCGCGGTGAGTTCGAGAGCTGTGATGCACCAATGCACGAAGGCGCACAATACTGTATGTATATATGTACATACTAGGGCTGTCACTTTAACGCCTTAATTAGATTAATTAATTACGCTGCAAATTAACGCGCTCTAAAAATTAACGCAATTAATCGCGAGTGGGAAATTTGGCCCATTGAGGGACCCGTAGCAGACCCGCTGCAGTGACGTCACTTCCTACTTGTGCCACTAGTCAACAGCAGGGGGACTGACAACAGAGATGGACGCGACACAGGAGAGCGAGGCAAGCCCACTCGGACGTTTGGGGGGAAAGTTTATTTATAAAAAGAACAAAGACGGGACTATCAACAAAAACGCAGTGATTCTGCACTGTAAACGCCTCCGTCAGTCTGCCCCTGGGCAGCTGTGGCTACACACGTAGCTTACCATCACCAAGTATGAATGAGGAGTGAATGAATAATGTATCCGGTGTAAAGCGTATTTGAGTGTCCAGAAAAGCGCTATATAAATCTAATCCATTATTATTATTATTATTATTATTATTATTGTACCTTTTGTAAAAGAGAATTTTCATATCACCGAAGCAGCTCCAGCCTAAGGTATCATTTAAATGCAAAACATGTCAAGGACACAAAGTTGTCTGTTGTCAGTTCCTGTAACGTTAGCTTATGAAAAGCCTGTTGACATTTTGCTGTTTAGTTGCCTTATTTAGAGGCATGTTATACTATTTATTTTGAATTACTGTATTGAGTCAGCTTTAGTATTCATTTTGATTGAGTCTGCTTATGTGCCTTTTTGAGACTCAGCCTTAATTTATTTCTGAATTTTATTTTATTTAACTGTATTTGTATTGTATTTTTGAGAAATGCACCTGGCCTAATTGGTTTGCTGATGTGCTTGGCCTTTTTTCTTTTGAATTTCATTTATAAAGCACACTTAACCAATAAAAATGTGGATTTAAATTCGTCTCTTCTTGGTGTATTCTCTGAACAAAATCTTCTTCGGTTCTTTAGCTCAGTTGAGAGGTATATCTTTAGTGATGAGACAAATGGTATTCCAAAAAGGTTTACTGAAGAAGTTCAGCAGTTGAAAAGTTGGTGAGGATACAGTGCTGGGCTCTCAAACAGGCTCTTCTCCAGAAGAGCCTGTTTCTGAGTCCGAAGCCCAACCTGCATCCGAGTTTGCACCCAAGTCTGCTTCCGGGTCCGCATCCCAGCCCGCTTCCAGGTCCGCACCCCAGCCTGCTTCCAGGTCTGCACCCCAGCCCGCTTCAGTGTTTGCACCCCAGCCCTCTTCTGAGTCTGCACCCCAGCCTGCTTCCAGGTCCGCACCCCAGCCCGCTTCAGTGTTTGCACCCCAGCCCTCTTCTGAGTCCACATCCCAGCCTGCTTCCGAGTCCGCACCCCAGCCTGCTTCCGAGTCCGCACCCCAGCCCGCTTCCAGGTCCGCACCCCAGCCTGCATCCAGGTCCGCACATCACCCTGTGTCTGCGCTCGCTCCCCAGCCGGTTTAAAGCTTGGATTCCAGCCGGTTTCTAGACCTGTTCCCGATTCTGGGCCTGAACTCCATTCAGTCCTGGAGCTCGATCCTGACCCTCCCCCGGGTCTGTTTGTGGGACGTCGGGAGCCGCTCCTTGAGGGGGGGATACTGTTACGGTTCGGTGTTGCTGCTCTGCTGTGCCGGGGTGTGGCGGGAGAAGAGGCCGGACTTTTGGGCGAAGTCTCATCTCCACACCTGTCCCTCATCTCAACACCTGGACTTGATCAGGCTGATCAGCCTGAGGCTTTTTTATCCTTACTCTGTTAGTTTTGTGCCAGATTGTTTTGTTCCCTTGCCCACATGTCTAGTTTGCTGAACTTTGAGAGTTGTCTTGTGTTTCCTGGAATTTTGCATTACTGATTAAATATGAGTGAAAGCTTCTACATGAGTGTTCTGCATTTGGGTCCAAATGCTACCCCCAGTGACACCACATCAAGTTATTTGACTAAGCTGTCGTCAGTCAACAGGTACAGTGGTGTGACTGAATTTGTGTTTTGATAAAAGGTACTGTGGTGTAACGGATGTCAAGTCCTGCTTAGCTTAGAAGGAAAACACATTTTCTTTTCACAATATTTGCTTTGCAAACAGCCAACACTTCATATTACACCTCTGAACCATAGATCTCGGGAGGAAACTGTCCATCTAGTTTGGGCTTTTTGAGAAGTATTTTCCTGTCAGAATCAGGTCTTCTATCAAGGAACATTGAAGAAAGGTGCATAATGTGGTGACTGATTTGCATGTTTGTCCACAAATGGATTTTAAAAACTTGTCATCAAAGAATATCAAGAAAGACATTTTTATGTAATGATCTATTTTTTTCCCCACGTTCTGACATATTGGACTGTATTTTTTGACCATGTGTTGCTGATGTTACTTTAACCTTTCAACCATTCACGGTATACGTTTACTCTTTCTGACAGAAGCTGACTCCAGGTATAACTCCCAAGTATGATGGCACCATGGAAAATATTCAGTGTGCTCCTTGTATTATTGGTAATCCTGTATTTCATCATGTTGTCCTTTGACCAAATGCACATGCTGCAAAAAATGATAGCAAAGACAGGTAAGTTTATGTGTTTTGGTGTTTATATTATATCCTTTCTGTGAGTTGGCATGCACTCAAAAAAATAATACTGTATGTTACTTAATTGAAACATGTGAAACCTTTTTTACACTCACAAATATTGAGTAGATATGAAAGCTCTCAAATCTGTTAAAACAAAACCTGAGTCATGAGTAAAATCTAAGTAATATTTTCTAGTACGTGTTAACAAACTGATTTGGTTCAATTACCTACACAAATTGAGTAAATTAATTTGGGGGGGTCGCACCCCAAAATGAGGGAGGACGTCACCTTGCTCAAGGGAACCTAGGCAGTGGCTGGGAGGTGAGCTGACGTCTCCCACCATCAGCTCACATGTCCTGGCGGGAGCGGGGTTCGAGCCACCGATGGCTGGGCGATCTGTTTTCAAGACATCTGCTCTACCGCTGAGCCACTGCCAGAGTGAGTCTTCAGTGCATCTGTTTATATTATGTTTTTAAGTTGTTAGTTACTACTCCAATTGAGTTGACTTTTTAATAATTTTACTTATTAAAACTAACTGACATTTGTTAATATAGTCTCAAAAAAGGCTGGTGAAAAATACACAGATTATTAGATATTTAAACCATGTAATCTGTGAGTCAAATAATACTTTATTTTAAGTAAGTACACTTAATTTACATGTGTCTATTTCAGACAAATATTCCTGTTGGAGTTTTACTAATTAATTTTGATGTAGTCAAATCAAATACTCATCATGATGACATTCAGAATTTTTATTGAGCATTTATATTACTGTCACATTTACCAGGTCCTTGAATCATTTTTTAGAGTGTGTTCTCCCTGTGTCTGCATGAAGTAGGGGCAGTAGACAAGACAATTAGATGGATGGATGGATAGGTGGACGGATGGACAGATATACTTCATTGATCCTGTACTTTTGATCCCAAACTGGGAAATTCAATTACTATAATCTCATTGGCAAGGAAATGGATGGATAGATATATAAACACAAAACACACAACACACAACACACACACACACACACACACACACACACACACACACACACACACACACACACACACACACACACACACACACACACACACACACACACACAGACAAACTCATATCTTGTTCTGACAGTTTTCATTGTTTGAATAATCTTTTGAAATTTGGTTAAAGAATTGTTTGGTTGTATTTCTTGACTTTCATGTGAAGATCTTTGGGAATTAGACCACAAACTACTTGACAGAGGATATGTGAACTCTGGCCATTTTTGGATTCAATATTAAAAATTTCATGAACATTGAAAAGATGAATGACTGCTTTGTTACATCAGATCCTTAAAGGAAATCACCTTAAACAATACCAGGGATAACTGCAAATAGTGAACACATCTTCATCTTGTCATCACAACAGAGCCAATCCATCGACTGCAGAAACTGAGACAGAAGCAGCTAAGAGAAATGTGTGACACTATTAAAAAGGACTGGAGCTACAGTATAGATGACTTGAGTGATGGGGAACTGGCAAACTTAATTTATGACGACAAGCATCACATCATCTACTGTTACGTTCCCAAGGTGATAAAGACATACATACACTACGGGACACACAGGACTGTTATTGACATATGCATCATACACACACAAAAGATTTTGGCGTTTGTATGTGTTCCACGGACGACTTCATCTTGATATGATATCATTTTGAGTTATCAGAGTTCCGTAACCTGGAGAGTTTGGCAGTTAATGCAAAGCATTACAAGACAACAATGAAAGTCTCAGGTATACTGTCATAATCAAAATTCAATTTACTGTATACTTAGACTGCCTGGAGTCATTACACTGATTACTTTCCGCCATTGGTTTGATGTCCTACCAGGTTGACCTGAGATCACCATTTACATATTCTGTACTTTGTTCATGTATTTCATTTTGGCTTTGGATATTTCCGTTCTAACGACAGGTTCAGCCTGTCTTGCCTGACCGTTACCTCAAGAGAAGATCTTTTTCTTCATGCTAATCATTGTTATCAGATATTTGGTTACACAAGAGAACCCAGAATTTGGTGGCAGTGCATCCGGGTTGTCCCTCGCCTCTCGCCCATAGCAAGCTGGGATATGTTCTGGCAACACCTGAAACCCGCAATGCGGAAACGTGGCTGAAGATGAGATGATTACGTTCATCTCTAGAAAATGAATTGATGGAACTGTATCAGTGAGATTGTCAGTGTTTTCACCACATTCAGCAGAAAAGCAATGCCAGTCGGTACATTCAAAGCAAGCTTGGAAGGAGGAATGCTGCCCTGACCATAGAGTCTTCATCTCTCTCTCCAGACGTCTGATGCATAGCTCATTAGTTGGAATTCAAAGAATGCTAGTAAGAAGCACCCATAGACCGCCATTTGCTTTCCATCAATTCATTTAAGTTAAATTCCCTTGCAGCTGCTCTACTACCATGCTCTACGGCTTGACTGTTATGCTTATATAATGGAGTTCAAGCTTAAGACTGTCTCATGGTCGGAGCTATTTTGGAGTCGTCAAATTCGAATTTACCAAAGTCGTTCTAAAACAGATATTAAAACTGGTTCGATGTCAGCAAGAGGAACCACAACTGCTGAAAGCATATACAGTATACAAAGCTCACTGGATTATTAGACCTACAGCCCGTTTTTGATGAAATTTAAGGTTTTTAAGTGCGCCTAATAGTCCGAAAAATACGGACTGTTAATTCAACCATTATTTGGGTTGTTTTTTTGTACAAACACACACATTTCCACCAAACACGCATCCCACCTAAAGTGAACGTGAAATAGACAGATAGCTAGATAGATGTATATTTTATTTTTCCAGAGGGAAATTATGTAATTGATGTGCTTAGTGCTCAAATATGTTTCTCATCTCTGAGAATTTTATTTGGTTATCTCCTTTAATTACGAAGACAAACAAAAAATTCTAGGCAAAATATGACACGTAGTTCTTGATGGACATGGACTTTTGTGCAGCTTATTAAAACACACTATAAGTAAAGTTATTATACAAAAAAATCATCTGCTATTGAGTGGGTAAGGTGGGAAATTTTATCAGGATTAATTGATTTTATATGGGATGACCCTTTCACATGTTGGTGTTAATTTTTAAGTAGATTAATACAGGTGCTCAGTTAGGGTGGCCATTATTTCATAATGAAAAATTTGAAAATTACTGCCTTTAACCCCTATCCTTCTTACAGGTAGCATGTACAAACTGGAAAAGGCTTTTGTATGCGCTGAGGTATGGTTTGTCGTCAGATCAAGACCTCGTGTTGATTAGTCGGCGCGATGCCCATGATTCTAAAGCCCTTCGATTCCTAAAAGACATCAATAAAACAGAAGCGAAGGTCAGTTAATTCACTTGAAGTTATTATAAAAATATTTCTTTTAGGCCTTTGTTTCTGAATCAACTATCAGAATCAGTCAGTCCCATTAGATTCATGACACAGAATTTTTGTGATTGACAGTTTATATATATTTGTTGTTTACAGGCAAAGCTCAAGCACTACAAAAAGTTCCTGTTTGTGCGGGACCCATTTGTTCGTCTCGTCTCTGCCTTTCGTGACAAGATCCAGAAGTACGGGAAATCATTCTTTGAACGCTATATTTTCCTCATTTTGAACCGGTATGGCAACTTGTCTTATACAGTAGAGACAAAGGAACATGCCATTGCATCTGGAGTATCCCCTACATTCCACAACTTCGTACAGTACCTGATTGACCCAAAGACAAGAAAACCTTTCGATGAGCACTGGAGGCCGATGTACCAACTCTGCCATCCCTGCCTCATACAGTAAGGTCATTTTCTTCAGAATTGTAGCTTAAATGTCATGTCAGTGTTCAGATAGAGGCTTACTGACCTGAGGACCAAGTAAAAACTAAATTCTGCCACTGAACAAATGTTGGTAAAAATCATTGTTTCTGATAAAAGAGCTCAGTTTGCATTGATGGGTAAATGAAGCAACTATATGTCAGCATTACAACAGCATTAACCAAATTAATATTAATTGAAATTGGTTGATGGCATTTTGTTCTGGATCAGACTTTAGCAAAATGGCAGCATGCTCATGTTAAGTAAACACAGCTTATGACACATTTTAATTCTGGAATTCACACATTTCCTTAAGCAGTTTAACAGAACTTGTCGAAAATAAACATGGCAAACACAATTTTTTTTGCCGTTTTTATTACTTAAATTGCTTAGCATCATAGACAAATAAATCACCCAGATCCTTAATGTAAGTGAAATGTCTAATACTGTACTTTAACGGGTCGTACAATTTGTCAAATTTCCTTCAGTGTTGTTGGGGTTGGGGTTATGTCTCAGTCACCTTCCAACGTATCCTTATACTATATTCTGGTACTCTTTTTGATGGTATAATTTGCAATAGGTGGCAGTCACAGGGTGGGGTCACTGCCTACTAGTATGGTTTCATTAAGCATGCTCTGTAACAGATGTGATGTGATATGCCACAGAAAACGGAACAGAAGGTTTTACTAACCATGTAATAGTGCCGCTCATGGATTTTCTTCTCTCCTACCACGCGTTTTGTGATAAATCTGGTTATTACGCTGCACTGTGACTGACAAAAAATACAAGATTTGTGATCATCCAATTGCCCTAGCTCACTGACCTATACAGAACCTGATGTTTGGGATGAGCAACAACTATAGTTCAGAACTTGTCCCACTAGGCATTAACCTCTTCACTCTGCTGCCCCTCAGGAAATGTTGAAAGTTTATCAAGTCCTGCAGCTCCAGACATCTCAACAGCTTCTACTCACATACCATAAAAAAGTGAACTTAAACTGGAAATGTGCGCAACAGATCCTATATCTTATTTAATCTGTGCAATAGCTCTTGTATGCTGTGCCTTAATGTTATACATTAATCATTTATACCTCCATTAAATACCTTAGTTATTCATATGCTGCTTGTCAAGTAATAACCAGACCTTTGTCTTTATCTAACATCATTCTTATACTCCTGTTGGAGCTGAAAACAAATGGTAATGACTCCCAATTAATCTCATTGGGAGTCATTACCATTTATATGGTAATGACTCAAACCATGTGTCTCTCTTGGATAAAACCTGGACATTACTGTCCTCAAAGGAGTGGCCTTTGTCTTTCAAGTGCAGGTGGACTGCCAGGACTAGTCCTGAGGAACTGGCTCTCCGGTGTTGAGCTCTAAACAACTGCTACACAAACATATGAAGAAGAAAAAGAAAAAATGAATTTCCGAAAGGGGATTATTAAAGTACATTTCCCATTTCTTCTTCTTCATATGCTTGTGGAACAGTTGTTTGGTCTGCTTTCTTCACTGCACTAGACAGCATACCCCACATTATTCTGTTTGTGGTGTTTTGTCATTAAGGCTGACCAGCTTCTGTTTTGGCTTGCTACTAGGCTGGAAATGTATGGGAATCTTGTGTTTACTGAAGGTTCTCCTCAATTTTTTAGATACACGAGCAATATCAGGGGTCACGACGTGTTTTTGTTTGCCTTCTCTCTCCTGTTCAATGGATGCTGTCCAGTGCAGTGAGGAATGCAAATACCTATTGTCTTGGTGGTGTTGGTTAATTGTTTTGTTTTGTGCTTCACCATGAGTATCTGGACTCTGAATAATCAGTTATAACTGAAGAAGTCTCTCGGATGAGAGGTAAAGCATCTTTAAAAATACTTATGCAAGTCCAGTTGACTTATCACCCCCCCTTCCCTCTTTTTTTTTTTACCCATTTTGAAAATAATTTAACTGCACCATTAAAAATTATGTGAAATAGTAATCATCATCATCATTATCATTCTTATTCTAATAATAATAATGCAATGATGTTAATGCAATTCTGTGCTTAAACAAAATAGTCCTTTTTTTCCTCATTTACCGTTGTGGGCTGCTTGTGTTTCTTTTACTACTCAGGTATGACTTTATTGGCCATCAAGAGACTCTTCAAGAAGACACTAATCAACTGCTTAAGATATTGGAGCTTGAGAAGTGGAAGTTCCCTCCTGCGAATCAAAATGTGACTGCTCAAGATTCTATGTTTAACTGGTTCAAACCAGTACTCATGGAGGAAAGGAGAAAGCTGTACGAATTGTATGAGATGGACTTCAAACTTTTTGGCTATTCAAAGCCTGTTGAATTACTTGATGGTTGAGATAAAGTCAGGATTTTGATAACTTGGAGCAAACCAAAGTTCACTCGCAACAAACACTTAATTTCTGTATTTGGAAAAATGAAGGCATTACACATCTGCAACACTCATTTACAAATGTTAGATTTTCCAAGTGACCCTCTTCCACTTCTGCATGATAATTTCCAATCCAATGCGGTAAACAAAAATATAGTACAGAAAAGTAAAATACCAAATTTGTATATACTAGGCATTTTGAAGTTTTATATTAATTACACAGTATTTCTGTATGCACATTACAGTCGATATTATTGGGTTACCTCCTTGTTCTAATATTTAAATGTTTGGATAACTGAGGATACAGTGGTTTTTCAGATATTTGGTTGCCCACTCCATCTGGCCCACAATTTAGAATATGGTCAACAATTGTATGCCTACATT